>NW_028154587.1:82500-90000 GCF_965231275.1 Zosterops lateralis
CACCCTCGACCACCGCTTTTTTTCTTTCTCGCTCGGCCTTCGGCTGGGCACGGGCCCACGACCCTTTCGTCGCGCACGCTTTCTCGGTGCCGCGGCTTAGGGCCACGAGGAAAAAAAAAAAAAAAAAAAGAAAACAAGGCCAAGGCGGGCGCCCCCCACTCCGCCCACCGGCCTAAGAAGCGGACCCGGTTGAAAAAAAGGACCCAGTCCCGCCGGCAACCACGGCAGCCGGGGCAGGCCAGACACCACGGGCCGCCCCGGCATAGTGGCTCGACCGCGCCGGTCACGACCGAAGGGAGAGCGGGGCGCCGCCGCCCCGCCCGCGACATTTTCCCGGGGCTCTCTCTCTCTCTCTCTGTCGGGTTCCGGTCCGCAGGCCAGGTCGGCCCGGCCGCCGCGGCCGGCCGCCAGCCGCACGAAATTCATCCCGCCCGCTCCGCGGGTCCCCGGCTTAAGGCCGAGGAAGGGGGACAACAACAACACACGGCTCGGGAAGGGACGGGGTGCCGCCACCCCGGCCCCAACAACTGGTCGGGCGACTTTCCCGGTCACCGAGCCCCTCGAGCAACCGGCACAGGCCGAGGCAAGGCCGCACGCCCCACGGGACGTCCCCCGCGGCGCTTCCGACACGGACGACACACACGCTGGGCAAACAAGTCGGGAGGAGCGGGGAACGAGGCGCCGCCACCTCGGCGAACCGGGCCCGTCCTCGGGGCTTTCTGGGGGAAAAAGGCCGGGGGAAAGAGGCCTCAGCGGTCTCGATGCCGCAGAGCCCCGGCCGCGCCCACCCTTCAAAAGCCGCCGGCCACCACCGCAAAGCGGACGGACGGGCGGGCCGAAAAAAAAAAAAAGCACCCGCGCGGCCGAGCGGGGCCTCGGCTTAAGGCCGAGCAGCAAAGGGACGAGGCGCCGCCGCCTCGCCCGACACCATCGTATCTGGCCCGGAGGGAACACAGGGAGGGCCCTCGCCCCCTTCGCGAAACCGGCAGCAGCCGGGCCGGAGCGGGACGCGCTCGCGCGGCTTTTTCTCTCTCTCGCCATCTCAACTCCTCTGTACCCTTCTCCCCAGGGCACGACGGGAACCGGAACGGAGCCACGCGACTCTCGTCCCACACCTCGGGCGGCGCTTTCCTTCGCGCCGGCGGCCGCACGCGCGGCCGTCGCCTCTCGGCCCGCTTCGGACACAGGCACGGGACAGCCTGCGGGGATGCGGCCCGTCAACTCGCTCCCACAATACGGACAGACGAGTCCGGGACGGCGGACGCCCGCAAGACGACGAGTGGAACGTGACCGGGGGGGCGCCCTGGCGCACGCCGCCGCCGACCAAGACGTAACCGGAGGCAGCCCAAAACAGCGACCCCTTGGTGAACTTCCAGGCGCGGTGGGGAGAGCCGGTCTACCCGGCCTCCCGCGGCAGTCCACCCAAGTCCCGCCGGAGCGGGGTAGACCTGTTCGCCCCGCGACCGCGGGCCGCCGCAGGACCGCGCCGACCTCTCTGCAGGCGGCCGGCGAGCGCCGCGGCAGGCCCCGGAGCCGGGTAGACCTGACGTCCCCGGGCCGCCCCGGAGCGGGGTAGACCTGTTCGCCCCGCGGCCGCGGGCCGCCGCGCCGCCCCGCCGACCTCTCTGTCGAAGGGGTCGGCAAGCGCCGCGGCGGGCCCCGGGGCGGGGTAGACCTGGCGTCCCGGCGCCGACCCGGAGCGGGGTAGACCTGGCGTCCCGGGGCCGCCCCGGAGCGGGGTAGACCTGGCGTCCCGGGGCCGCCCCGGAGCGGGGTAGACCTGGCGTCCCGGGGCCGCCCCGGAGAGAGGTAGACCTGGCGTCCCGGGGCCGCCCCGGAGAGAGGTAGACCTGGCGTCCCGGGGCCGCCCCGGAGCGGGGTAGACCTGTTCGCCCCGCGACCGCGGGCCGCCGCGGCGTCGCGCCGACCTCTTTGCAGGCGGCCGGCGAGCGCCGCGGCGCCGACCCGGAGCCGGGTAGACCTGCCGTCCCCAGGCCGCGCCCGGAGCGGGGTAGACCTGGCGTCCCGGGGCCGCCCCGGAGAGAGGTAGACCTGGCGTCCCGGCGCCGACCCGGAGCGGGGTAGACCTGGCGTCCCGGGGCCGCCCCGGAGCGGGGTAGACCTGGCGTCCCGGGGCCGCCCCGGAGAGAGGTAGACCTGGCGTCCCGGGGCCGTCCCGGAGAGAGGTAGACCTGGCGTCCCGGGGCCGCCCCGGAGCGGGGTAGACCTGTTCGCCCCGCGACCGCGGGCCGCCGCGGCGCCGCGCCGACCTCTCTGCAGGCGGCCGGCGAGCGCCGCGGCGCCGCCCCGGAGCCGGGTAGACCTGGCGTCCCCAGGCCGCGCCCGGAGCGGGGTAGACCTGGCGTCCCGGGGCCGCCCCGGAGAGAGGTAGACCTGGCGTCCCGGGGCCGCCCCGGAGAGAGGTAGACCTGGCGTCCCGGGGCCGCCCCGGAGCGGGGTAGACCTGGCGTCCCGGGGCCGCCCCGGAGAGAGGTAGACCTGGCGTCCCGGGGCCGCCCCGGAGAGAGGTAGACCTGGCGTCCCGGGGCCGCCCCGGAGCGGGGTAGACCTGGCGTCCCCAGGCCGCGCCCGGAGCGGGGTAGACGTGTTCGTCCCGGACTGGGTGGGGGGGGCTACCGGTTCACCCTGCCATTTCACGCCGCCAAAGCGCTGCACCTACGCCCCGGGGCCGGCTAGACGAGGCGTCCCGCTGCCACCCCGCAGCCGGAGGAAAGCTCACAGCCTCGTAGCGCCGCCCAGCCGGATGGCTCCAGTGGCCCCCCTCCCGCCCACCCAACCAACCCGCTTTCAAGACCACAACCTATTTTCGACAAAATCCTCGCTCCCCCACCCCCTGCTTTTCATTTGCTCGTTTGGTTTTTTGGGGGGGTTATTTTTGTTGTTGTTGTTGTTGGGTTTTTTGGGGGGTTTTGGGGGGTTTTTTTTTGGTTTGGTTTGGTTTGATTTTTTTTTTTTTTTTTTTTTTTTTTTTTTGTTTTGTTTTGTTTTGTTTTGTTTTGTTTTGGTTTGGTTTGGTTTGGTTTGTTTTGGTTTGGTTTGGTTTTTTGAGGGGGTTTTTTTGGTTTTTTTTCATTTCCTGGAAGAACGGCTCTCCCACTCACTCGCAACAAGAAAGGTTTCAGGAAGAAAACGAGCTCGGCAAACCCGAGCTGTTTTCTTTTCGCGCCCGGACCGCTCCCGGCCGAGCTGATTGGGCAGGCTGCGCCCTGCCCTCGGCCCGCTCACGCGCCGAACCACCAAAACGGCGCCCCTGCCCCCCCCCCCCCTCCCCCCCCTGCACCAGAACCTATGGGGGAACAGCGGGGAGGGGCAGCAGGGACGGGCGGCCGAACCCGGCGCGGCTCGCCTCGCCTCGCCCCTTCCCCCCACCGACAGGGGCCGTGGCCGGGCGGCCGGCAAGCGGGCGGCCGCTTTCGGGCCGGTTCTTTCACGGTCCGCCGAGGTCTTCGGCCCTCGGCGCGGGGCTAGCGGGCCGCTGGGACCCGAGGCCGCGGCGCCCGGGGCCGGCACGAGGCCGCCGGCCCTCAGCCCGCCTTCACACAGACGGAGACGGACTCCCCCACTCGACACGCTCACATCCCGATGCCGCCCTCTCGGACGGGCCACCCCCCCACTCCGGCCAACAGCGCCACAGACGGGCGCACGCAGGCACACGCGCACGCACCCATCCACCCACGCATACTCTCGCATGCCCTCTCTCCCCGCCCCCGCCCCTGCCTCGGCTGTCGCGGCCGCCCATCGACGGTTGAGGGCGCCCTGCCCTCCGCCGTCAGCCTCCCTGGCGCTGCCTTCAGCCGTCTCCCGCCCCCCTCAGCGGTTGGGGGCGCCCCGCCCTCCACCGTCAGCCTCCCTGGCGCCACTTTCAAACTTTTCCCGCCCCCGGCTCTTCTCCCGTCAACGAACGCAGTTGGCCCAGCGACAGCGGGGGCAGGGCGAGGAGCAGGGAAAGGGAGCGAGCGAAGTAAAAATCGAGGCCGGGAGCCGGGCCGCCGTCCGTTCGGGCACGGAGGCGGCGGGAACGCCGCCAGCTCCCGAAGACTCTCCTCTTCCCTCCCGGGGACAAGCCGGGCTACCCGGGCTTTGGCGGGCAGGCGGGAAGGCGAGCCGGGGAGAACAGGTCTACCCACAGCTTCCCTAGGCAGGAACCGAGTCCGGCCGCGGACAGCAGGTCTACCCACAGCCTCCCTAGGCAGGAACTAAGTCCGGCCGCGGAGACCAGGTCTACCCCGGAAGCGAGGCCGGCCGCGGACAGCAGGTCTACCCACAGCCTCCCTAGGCAGGAACTAAGTCCGGCCGCGGAGACCAGGTCTACCCACCGCTTCCCTAGGCAGGAACCGAGGCCGGCCGCGGAGAGCAGGTCTACCCACAGCTTCCCTAGGCAGGAACCAAGTCCGGCCGCGGAGAGCAGGTCTACCCACAGCTTCCCTAGGCAGGAATCAAGTCCGGCCGCGGAGACCAGGTCTACCTCGGGAGCCAGCGGCCGGAAACTGAGTCCGGCCGCAGAGAGCAGGTCTACCCACAGCCTCCCTAGGCAGGAACTAAGTCCGGCCGCGGACAGCAGGTCTACCCACAGCTTCCCTAGGCAGGAACCAAGTCCGGCCGCGGAGACCAGGTCTACCTCGGGGACCAGCGGCCGGGAACTGAGTCCGGCCGCGGACAGCAGGTCTACCCACAGCCTCCCTAGGCAGGAACTAAGTCCGGCCGCGGACAGCAGGTCTACCCACAGCCTCCCTAGGCAGGAACCGAGTCCGGCCGCGGACAGCAGGTCTACCTCGGGAGCCAGCGGCCGGGAACTGAGTCCGGCCGCGGACATCAGGTCTACCCACAGCCTCCCTAGGCAGGAACCGAGTCCGGCCGCGGAGACCAGGTCTACCCACAGCTTCCCTAGGCAGGAACTAAGTCCGGCCGCGGAAAGCAGGTCTACCCACAGCCTCCCTAGGAAGGAACTAAGTCCGGCCGCGGAGACCAGGTCTACCCCGGAACCGAGTCCGGCTTGCGGAGAGCAGGTCTACCCACAGCTTCCCTAGGCAGGAACTAAGTCCGGCCGCGGAGAGCAGGTCTACCCACAGCCTCCCTAGGCAGGAACTAAGTCCGGCCGCGGAGACCAGGTCTACCTCGGGAGCCAGCGGCCGGGAACTGAGTCCGGCCGCGGAGAGCAGGTCTACCCACAGCTTCCCTAGGCAGGAACTAAGTCCGGCCTCGGAGACCAGGTCTACCTCGGGAGCCAGCGGCCGGGAACCGAGTCCGGCCGCGGAGAGCAGGTCTACCCACAGCCTCCCTAGGCAGGAACTAAGTCCGGCCGCGGAGACCAGGTCTACCTCGGGAGCCAGCGGCCGGGAACTGAGTCCTGCCGCGGAGAGCAGGTCTACCCACAGCTTCCCTAGGCAGGAACTAAGTCCGGCCTCGGAGACCAGGTCTACCTCGGGAGCCAGCGGCCGGGAACTGAGTCCGGCCGCGGAGAGCAGGTCTACCCACAGCCTCCCTAGGCAGGAACTAAGTCCGGCCGCGGACAGCAGGTCTACCCACAGCCTCCCTAGGCAGGAACTAAGTCCGGCCGCGGACAGCAGGTCTACCCACAGCCTCCCTAGGCAGGAACTAAGTCCGGCCGCGGAAAGCAGGTCTACCCACAGCCTCCCTAGGCAGGAACTAAGTCCGGCCGCGGAGACCAGGTCTACCCCGGAACCGAGTCCGGCTTGCGGAGAGCAGGTCTACCCACAGCCTCCCTAGGCAGGAACTAAGTCCGGCCGCGGAGACCAGGTCTACCTCGGGAGCCAGCGGCCGGGAACTGAGTCCGGCCGCGGAGAGCAGGTCTACCCACAGCTTCCCTAGGCAGGAACTAAGTCCGGCCTCGGAGACCAGGTCTACCTCGGGAGCCAGCGGCCGGGAACCGAGTCCGGCCGCGGAGAGCAGGTCTACCCACAGCCTCCCTAGGCAGGAACTAAGTCCGGCCGCGGAGACCAGGTCTACCTCGGGAGCCAGCGGCCGGGAACTGAGTCCTGCCGCGGAGAGCAGGTCTACCCACAGCTTCTCTAGGCAGGAACTAAGTCCGGCCTCGGAGACCAGGTCTACCTCGGGAGCCAGCGGCCGGGAACTGAGTCCGGCCGCGGAGAGCAGGTCTACCCACAGCCTCCCTAGGCAGGAACTAAGTCCGGCCGCGGACAGCAGGTCTACCCACCGCTTCCCTAGGCAGGAACCGAGTCCGGCGGCGGAGAACAGGTCTACCCCGGAAGCGAGGCCGGCCGCGGAGAGCAGGTCTACCTACAGCCTCCCTAGGCAGGAACCGAGTCCGGCCGCGGACAGCAGGTCTACCTCGGGAGCCAGCGGCCGGGAACTGAGTCCGGCCGCGGACAGCAGGTCTACCCACAGCCTCCCTAGGCAGGAACCGAGGCCGGCCGCGGAGACCAGGTCTACCCACAGCTTCCCTAGGCAGGAACTAAGTCCGGCCGCGGACAGCAGGTCTACCCACAGCCTCCCTAGGCAGGAACTAAGTCCGGCCGCGGAGACCAGGTCTACCCCGGAACCGAGTCCGGCTTGCGGAGAGCAGGTCTACCCACAGCCTCCCTAGGCAGGAACCGAGTCCCGCCGCGGACAGCAGGTCTACCCACAGCCTCCCTAGGCAGGAACCGAGGCCGGCCGCGGACAGCAGGTCTACCTCGGGAGCCAGCGGCCGGGAACTGAGTCCGGCCGCGGACATCAGGTCTACCCACAGCCTCCCTAGGCAGGAACCGAGGCCGGCCGCGGAGACCAGGTCTACCCACAGCCTCCCTAGGCAGGAACTAAGTCCGGCCGCGGAAAGCAGGTCTACCCACAGCCTCCCTAGGCAGGAACTAAGTCCGGCCGCGGAGACCAGGTCTACCCCGGAACCGAGTCCGGCTTGCGGAGAGCAGGTCTACCCACAGCTTCCCTAGGCAGGAACTAAGTCCGGCCGCGGACAGCAGGTCTACCCACAGCCTCCCTAGGCAGGAACCGAGTCCGGCCGCGGACAGCAGGTCTACCCACAGCCTCCCTAGGCAGGAACTAAGTCCGGCCGCGGACAGCAGGTCTACCCACCGCTTCCCTAGGCAGGAACCGAGTCCGGCGGCGGAGAACAGGTCTACCCCGGAAGCGAGGCCGGCCGCGGAGAGCAGGTCTACCCACAGCCTCCCTAGGCAGGAACCGAGTCCGGCCGCGGACAGCAGGTCTACCTCGGGAGCCAGCGGCCGGGAACTGAGTCCGGCCGCGGACATCAGGTCTACCCACAGCCTCCCTAGGCAGGAACCGAGGCCGGCCGCGGAGACCAGGTCTACCCACAGCTTCCCTAGGCAGGAACTAAGTCCGGCCGCGGAAAGCAGGTCTACCCACAGCCTCCCTAGGCAGGAACTAAGTCCGGCCGCGGAGACCAGGTCTACCCCGGAACCGAGTCCGGCTTGCGGAGAGCAGGTCTACCCACAGCCTCCCTAGGCAGGAACTAAGTCCGGCCGCGGAGACCAGGTCTACCTC
>NW_028154587.1:102500-112500 GCF_965231275.1 Zosterops lateralis
ACCCGGCTCCGACGCGTCCCCCCGCCGGGCCGCGCACAAGGCACCGGACGTGCTAGAGGAGACAGCGACCCGACGAGGCGAGCGCGGCCCGGACACCGAGGCCCCTCTGACGGGGCGGCTCGCTCCGCGGCAGGCGGCGGCGCGACGAAGGAGCAACCGAGCGGTGCGCGCGGAACGGGCTCTCTTCCCCCGTCCGCGCCCCCATCGGCCTTCCAGTCCCGGCCCTTCTCTCTCTCTCGGCTCGCTCTCCGGGGAACTGGGGCTCGGCTCAGCTCCGGCCGCACCGCCGCCCGGCGCCGCTCGCGGCCGGCACCCACGGGCGCTACCCGGACCGGGGCCAGCACCGGCACCTCGCGTGGTTTTGAAGGGCACCCTGAAGGCTCGCGGGGCCTCGCGGCGTTCACACAGCTGGGGACGGTAAAGACGCCCCTCCGGCGGCGGGAGGGGCGACACCTCGCTCGCGACGGGAAGCGAATTGGAAAGGAGACCGCCCCGGCCGAGCACCGGACCCCCGCCGTGGCCCTCCCCGTGACAGGGAGAACCCCGGGAAGATCCGGGCCGCCGGGGGGCCCTCTCCGACGCGACCCGAAAAGCCTCATCGATCAGAAAAGCAGCCGCAGAGAGAAAGGGGCCACGGGCGGGGCCCCCTCTCCCCCAACACGGCCGCGAGTCCTGGGACAACGGCAACGGCAGCCGGCCGCGCGGGCTCGCCCGGCCGGCTCGGTCGCAGCGGAGGACGAGGCACGGGGGGTGCCGCCACCCACCCGGCGCAGCTGCGGACCACGCTTCCCCTCAGCGAGACAACGGGCGGCACACGGGTTCCCCGCCGCCGGGGAACCCAGCCGAGCGTGCGAGAGGGTGCCACCGACCACGCCACCACGGGCCACCGGCTTTCGGCCGGCCTCGCAGCGATCGGCTTCCCCCCCCCCCGAAAAGCCGGGGGGGGTCGGCAAAAAAAAAAAAAAGCACACACAAGCGCGTCAACACGACCCGTGCTAGGCCACGGGGGTCGCGGGCCCGGGGAGAGGTGGGGGAAGGTGGAAAATGAGGCCCGCGCCTCTCTCGTAACGCCGCCCTTCTTCTCTCTCTTTGCTCAGTTCTTTGCCCCACACACCCTCGACCACCGCTTTTTTTCTTTCTCGCTCGGCCTTCGGCTGGGCACGGGCCCACGACCCTTTCGTCGCGCACGCTTTCTCGGTGCCGCGGCTTAGGGCCACGAGGAAAAAAAAAAAAAAAAAAAGAAAACAAGGCCAAGGCGGGCGCCCCCCACTCCGCCCACCGGCCTAAGAAGCGGACCCGGTTGAAAAAAAGGACCCAGTCCCGCCGGCAACCACGGCAGCCGGGGCAGGCCAGACACCACGGGCCGCCCCGGCATAGTGGCTCGACCGCGCCGGTCACGACCGAAGGGAGAGCGGGGCGCCGCCGCCCCGCCCGCGACATTTTCCCGGGGCTCTCTCTCTCTCTCTCTGTCGGGTTCCGGTCCGCAGGCCAGGTCGGCCCGGCCGCCGCGGCCGGCCGCCAGCCGCACGAAATTCATCCCGCCCGCTCCGCGGGTCCCCGGCTTAAGGCCGAGGAAGGGGGACAACAACAACACACGGCTCGGGAAGGGACGGGGTGCCGCCACCCCGGCCCCAACAACTGGTCGGGCGACTTTCCCGGTCACCGAGCCCCTCGAGCAACCGGCACAGGCCGAGGCAAGGCCGCACGCCCCACGGGACGTCCCCCGCGGCGCTTCCGACACGGACGACACACACGCTGGGCAAACAAGTCGGGAGGAGCGGGGAACGAGGCGCCGCCACCTCGGCGAACCGGGCCCGTCCTCGGGGCTTTCTGGGGGAAAAAGGCCGGGGGAAAGAGGCCTCAGCGGTCTCGATGCCGCAGAGCCCCGGCCGCGCCCACCCTTCAAAAGCCGCCGGCCACCACCGCAAAGCGGACGGACGGGCGGGCCGAAAAAAAAAAAAAGCACCCGCGCGGCCGAGCGGGGCCTCGGCTTAAGGCCGAGCAGCAAAGGGACGAGGCGCCGCCGCCTCGCCCGACACCATCGTATCTGGCCCGGAGGGAACACAGGGAGGGCCCTCGCCCCCTTCGCGAAACCGGCAGCAGCCGGGCCGGAGCGGGACGCGCTCGCGCGGCTTTTTCTCTCTCTCGCCATCTCAACTCCTCTGTACCCTTCTCCCCAGGGCACGACGGGAACCGGAACGGAGCCACGCGACTCTCGTCCCACACCTCGGGCGGCGCTTTCCTTCGCGCCGGCGGCCGCACGCGCGGCCGTCGCCTCTCGGCCCGCTTCGGACACAGGCACGGGACAGCCTGCGGGGATGCGGCCCGTCAACTCGCTCCCACAATACGGACAGACGAGTCCGGGACGGCGGACGCCCGCAAGACGACGAGTGGAACGTGACCGGGGGGGCGCCCTGGCGCACGCCGCCGCCGACCAAGACGTAACCGGAGGCAGCCCAAAACAGCGACCCCTTGGTGAACTTCCAGGCGCGGTGGGGAGAGCCGGTCTACCCGGCCTCCCGCGGCAGTCCACCCAAGTCCCGCCGGAGCGGGGTAGACCTGTTCGCCCCGCGACCGCGGGCCGCCGCAGGACCGCGCCGACCTCTCTGCAGGCGGCCGGCGAGCGCCGCGGCAGGCCCCGGAGCCGGGTAGACCTGACGTCCCCGGGCCGCCCCGGAGCGGGGTAGACCTGTTCGCCCCGCGGCCGCGGGCCGCCGCGCCGCCCCGCCGACCTCTCTGTCGAAGGGGTCGGCAAGCGCCGCGGCGGGCCCCGGGGCGGGGTAGACCTGGCGTCCCGGCGCCGACCCGGAGCGGGGTAGACCTGGCGTCCCGGGGCCGCCCCGGAGCGGGGTAGACCTGGCGTCCCGGGGCCGCCCCGGAGCGGGGTAGACCTGGCGTCCCGGGGCCGCCCCGGAGAGAGGTAGACCTGGCGTCCCGGGGCCGCCCCGGAGAGAGGTAGACCTGGCGTCCCGGGGCCGCCCCGGAGCGGGGTAGACCTGTTCGCCCCGCGACCGCGGGCCGCCGCGGCGTCGCGCCGACCTCTTTGCAGGCGGCCGGCGAGCGCCGCGGCGCCGACCCGGAGCCGGGTAGACCTGCCGTCCCCAGGCCGCGCCCGGAGCGGGGTAGACCTGGCGTCCCGGGGCCGCCCCGGAGAGAGGTAGACCTGGCGTCCCGGCGCCGACCCGGAGCGGGGTAGACCTGGCGTCCCGGGGCCGCCCCGGAGCGGGGTAGACCTGGCGTCCCGGGGCCGCCCCGGAGAGAGGTAGACCTGGCGTCCCGGGGCCGTCCCGGAGAGAGGTAGACCTGGCGTCCCGGGGCCGCCCCGGAGCGGGGTAGACCTGTTCGCCCCGCGACCGCGGGCCGCCGCGGCGCCGCGCCGACCTCTCTGCAGGCGGCCGGCGAGCGCCGCGGCGCCGCCCCGGAGCCGGGTAGACCTGGCGTCCCCAGGCCGCGCCCGGAGCGGGGTAGACCTGGCGTCCCGGGGCCGCCCCGGAGAGAGGTAGACCTGGCGTCCCGGGGCCGCCCCGGAGAGAGGTAGACCTGGCGTCCCGGGGCCGCCCCGGAGCGGGGTAGACCTGGCGTCCCGGGGCCGCCCCGGAGAGAGGTAGACCTGGCGTCCCGGGGCCGCCCCGGAGAGAGGTAGACCTGGCGTCCCGGGGCCGCCCCGGAGCGGGGTAGACCTGGCGTCCCCAGGCCGCGCCCGGAGCGGGGTAGACGTGTTCGTCCCGGACTGGGTGGGGGGGGCTACCGGTTCACCCTGCCATTTCACGCCGCCAAAGCGCTGCACCTACGCCCCGGGGCCGGCTAGACGAGGCGTCCCGCTGCCACCCCGCAGCCGGAGGAAAGCTCACAGCCTCGTAGCGCCGCCCAGCCGGATGGCTCCAGTGGCCCCCCTCCCGCCCACCCAACCAACCCGCTTTCAAGACCACAACCTATTTTCGACAAAATCCTCGCTCCCCCACCCCCTGCTTTTCATTTGCTCGTTTGGTTTTTTGGGGGGGTTATTTTTGTTGTTGTTGTTGTTGGGTTTTTTGGGGGGTTTTGGGGGGTTTTTTTTTGGTTTGGTTTGGTTTGATTTTTTTTTTTTTTTTTTTTTTTTTTTTTTGTTTTGTTTTGTTTTGTTTTGTTTTGTTTTGGTTTGGTTTGGTTTGGTTTGTTTTGGTTTGGTTTGGTTTTTTGAGGGGGTTTTTTTGGTTTTTTTTCATTTCCTGGAAGAACGGCTCTCCCACTCACTCGCAACAAGAAAGGTTTCAGGAAGAAAACGAGCTCGGCAAACCCGAGCTGTTTTCTTTTCGCGCCCGGACCGCTCCCGGCCGAGCTGATTGGGCAGGCTGCGCCCTGCCCTCGGCCCGCTCACGCGCCGAACCACCAAAACGGCGCCCCTGCCCCCCCCCCCCCTCCCCCCCCTGCACCAGAACCTATGGGGGAACAGCGGGGAGGGGCAGCAGGGACGGGCGGCCGAACCCGGCGCGGCTCGCCTCGCCTCGCCCCTTCCCCCCACCGACAGGGGCCGTGGCCGGGCGGCCGGCAAGCGGGCGGCCGCTTTCGGGCCGGTTCTTTCACGGTCCGCCGAGGTCTTCGGCCCTCGGCGCGGGGCTAGCGGGCCGCTGGGACCCGAGGCCGCGGCGCCCGGGGCCGGCACGAGGCCGCCGGCCCTCAGCCCGCCTTCACACAGACGGAGACGGACTCCCCCACTCGACACGCTCACATCCCGATGCCGCCCTCTCGGACGGGCCACCCCCCCACTCCGGCCAACAGCGCCACAGACGGGCGCACGCAGGCACACGCGCACGCACCCATCCACCCACGCATACTCTCGCATGCCCTCTCTCCCCGCCCCCGCCCCTGCCTCGGCTGTCGCGGCCGCCCATCGACGGTTGAGGGCGCCCTGCCCTCCGCCGTCAGCCTCCCTGGCGCTGCCTTCAGCCGTCTCCCGCCCCCCTCAGCGGTTGGGGGCGCCCCGCCCTCCACCGTCAGCCTCCCTGGCGCCACTTTCAAACTTTTCCCGCCCCCGGCTCTTCTCCCGTCAACGAACGCAGTTGGCCCAGCGACAGCGGGGGCAGGGCGAGGAGCAGGGAAAGGGAGCGAGCGAAGTAAAAATCGAGGCCGGGAGCCGGGCCGCCGTCCGTTCGGGCACGGAGGCGGCGGGAACGCCGCCAGCTCCCGAAGACTCTCCTCTTCCCTCCCGGGGACAAGCCGGGCTACCCGGGCTTTGGCGGGCAGGCGGGAAGGCGAGCCGGGGAGAACAGGTCTACCCACAGCTTCCCTAGGCAGGAACCGAGTCCGGCCGCGGACAGCAGGTCTACCCACAGCCTCCCTAGGCAGGAACTAAGTCCGGCCGCGGAGACCAGGTCTACCCCGGAAGCGAGGCCGGCCGCGGACAGCAGGTCTACCCACAGCCTCCCTAGGCAGGAACTAAGTCCGGCCGCGGAGACCAGGTCTACCCACCGCTTCCCTAGGCAGGAACCGAGGCCGGCCGCGGAGAGCAGGTCTACCCACAGCTTCCCTAGGCAGGAACCAAGTCCGGCCGCGGAGAGCAGGTCTACCCACAGCTTCCCTAGGCAGGAATCAAGTCCGGCCGCGGAGACCAGGTCTACCTCGGGAGCCAGCGGCCGGAAACTGAGTCCGGCCGCAGAGAGCAGGTCTACCCACAGCCTCCCTAGGCAGGAACTAAGTCCGGCCGCGGACAGCAGGTCTACCCACAGCTTCCCTAGGCAGGAACCAAGTCCGGCCGCGGAGACCAGGTCTACCTCGGGGACCAGCGGCCGGGAACTGAGTCCGGCCGCGGACAGCAGGTCTACCCACAGCCTCCCTAGGCAGGAACTAAGTCCGGCCGCGGACAGCAGGTCTACCCACAGCCTCCCTAGGCAGGAACCGAGTCCGGCCGCGGACAGCAGGTCTACCTCGGGAGCCAGCGGCCGGGAACTGAGTCCGGCCGCGGACATCAGGTCTACCCACAGCCTCCCTAGGCAGGAACCGAGTCCGGCCGCGGAGACCAGGTCTACCCACAGCTTCCCTAGGCAGGAACTAAGTCCGGCCGCGGAAAGCAGGTCTACCCACAGCCTCCCTAGGAAGGAACTAAGTCCGGCCGCGGAGACCAGGTCTACCCCGGAACCGAGTCCGGCTTGCGGAGAGCAGGTCTACCCACAGCTTCCCTAGGCAGGAACTAAGTCCGGCCGCGGAGAGCAGGTCTACCCACAGCCTCCCTAGGCAGGAACTAAGTCCGGCCGCGGAGACCAGGTCTACCTCGGGAGCCAGCGGCCGGGAACTGAGTCCGGCCGCGGAGAGCAGGTCTACCCACAGCTTCCCTAGGCAGGAACTAAGTCCGGCCTCGGAGACCAGGTCTACCTCGGGAGCCAGCGGCCGGGAACCGAGTCCGGCCGCGGAGAGCAGGTCTACCCACAGCCTCCCTAGGCAGGAACTAAGTCCGGCCGCGGAGACCAGGTCTACCTCGGGAGCCAGCGGCCGGGAACTGAGTCCTGCCGCGGAGAGCAGGTCTACCCACAGCTTCCCTAGGCAGGAACTAAGTCCGGCCTCGGAGACCAGGTCTACCTCGGGAGCCAGCGGCCGGGAACTGAGTCCGGCCGCGGAGAGCAGGTCTACCCACAGCCTCCCTAGGCAGGAACTAAGTCCGGCCGCGGACAGCAGGTCTACCCACAGCCTCCCTAGGCAGGAACTAAGTCCGGCCGCGGACAGCAGGTCTACCCACAGCCTCCCTAGGCAGGAACTAAGTCCGGCCGCGGAAAGCAGGTCTACCCACAGCCTCCCTAGGCAGGAACTAAGTCCGGCCGCGGAGACCAGGTCTACCCCGGAACCGAGTCCGGCTTGCGGAGAGCAGGTCTACCCACAGCCTCCCTAGGCAGGAACTAAGTCCGGCCGCGGAGACCAGGTCTACCTCGGGAGCCAGCGGCCGGGAACTGAGTCCGGCCGCGGAGAGCAGGTCTACCCACAGCTTCCCTAGGCAGGAACTAAGTCCGGCCTCGGAGACCAGGTCTACCTCGGGAGCCAGCGGCCGGGAACCGAGTCCGGCCGCGGAGAGCAGGTCTACCCACAGCCTCCCTAGGCAGGAACTAAGTCCGGCCGCGGAGACCAGGTCTACCTCGGGAGCCAGCGGCCGGGAACTGAGTCCTGCCGCGGAGAGCAGGTCTACCCACAGCTTCTCTAGGCAGGAACTAAGTCCGGCCTCGGAGACCAGGTCTACCTCGGGAGCCAGCGGCCGGGAACTGAGTCCGGCCGCGGAGAGCAGGTCTACCCACAGCCTCCCTAGGCAGGAACTAAGTCCGGCCGCGGACAGCAGGTCTACCCACCGCTTCCCTAGGCAGGAACCGAGTCCGGCGGCGGAGAACAGGTCTACCCCGGAAGCGAGGCCGGCCGCGGAGAGCAGGTCTACCTACAGCCTCCCTAGGCAGGAACCGAGTCCGGCCGCGGACAGCAGGTCTACCTCGGGAGCCAGCGGCCGGGAACTGAGTCCGGCCGCGGACAGCAGGTCTACCCACAGCCTCCCTAGGCAGGAACCGAGGCCGGCCGCGGAGACCAGGTCTACCCACAGCTTCCCTAGGCAGGAACTAAGTCCGGCCGCGGACAGCAGGTCTACCCACAGCCTCCCTAGGCAGGAACTAAGTCCGGCCGCGGAGACCAGGTCTACCCCGGAACCGAGTCCGGCTTGCGGAGAGCAGGTCTACCCACAGCCTCCCTAGGCAGGAACCGAGTCCCGCCGCGGACAGCAGGTCTACCCACAGCCTCCCTAGGCAGGAACCGAGGCCGGCCGCGGACAGCAGGTCTACCTCGGGAGCCAGCGGCCGGGAACTGAGTCCGGCCGCGGACATCAGGTCTACCCACAGCCTCCCTAGGCAGGAACCGAGGCCGGCCGCGGAGACCAGGTCTACCCACAGCCTCCCTAGGCAGGAACTAAGTCCGGCCGCGGAAAGCAGGTCTACCCACAGCCTCCCTAGGCAGGAACTAAGTCCGGCCGCGGAGACCAGGTCTACCCCGGAACCGAGTCCGGCTTGCGGAGAGCAGGTCTACCCACAGCTTCCCTAGGCAGGAACTAAGTCCGGCCGCGGACAGCAGGTCTACCCACAGCCTCCCTAGGCAGGAACCGAGTCCGGCCGCGGACAGCAGGTCTACCCACAGCCTCCCTAGGCAGGAACTAAGTCCGGCCGCGGACAGCAGGTCTACCCACCGCTTCCCTAGGCAGGAACCGAGTCCGGCGGCGGAGAACAGGTCTACCCCGGAAGCGAGGCCGGCCGCGGAGAGCAGGTCTACCCACAGCCTCCCTAGGCAGGAACCGAGTCCGGCCGCGGACAGCAGGTCTACCTCGGGAGCCAGCGGCCGGGAACTGAGTCCGGCCGCGGACATCAGGTCTACCCACAGCCTCCCTAGGCAGGAACCGAGGCCGGCCGCGGAGACCAGGTCTACCCACAGCTTCCCTAGGCAGGAACTAAGTCCGGCCGCGGAAAGCAGGTCTACCCACAGCCTCCCTAGGCAGGAACTAAGTCCGGCCGCGGAGACCAGGTCTACCCCGGAACCGAGTCCGGCTTGCGGAGAGCAGGTCTACCCACAGCCTCCCTAGGCAGGAACTAAGTCCGGCCGCGGAGACCAGGTCTACCTCGGGAGCCAGCGGCCGGGAACTGAGTCCGGCCGCGGAGAGCAGGTCTACCCACAGCTTCCCTAGGCAGGAACTAAGTCCGGCCTCGGAGACCAGGTCTACCTCGGGAGCCAGCGGCCGGGAACCGAGTCCGGCCGCGGAGAGCAGGTCTACCCACAGCCTCCCTAGGCAGGAACTAAGTCCGGCCGCGGAGACCAGGTCTACCTCGGGAGCCAGCGGCCGGGAACTGAGTCCTGCCGCGGAGAGCAGGTCTACCCACAGCTTCCCTAGGCAGGAACTAAGTCCGGCCTCGGAGACCAGGTCTACCTCGGGAGCCAGCGGCCGGGAACTGAGTCCGGCCGCGGAGAGCAGGTCTACCCACAGCCTCCCTAGGCAGGAACTAAGTCCGGCCGCGGACAGCAGGTCTACCCACAGCCTCCCTAGGCAGGAACTAAGTCCGGCCGCGGACAGCAGGTCTACCCACAGCCTCCCTAGGCAGGAACTAAGTCCGGCCGCGGAAAGCAGGTCTACCCACAGCCTCCCTAGGCAGGAACTAAGTCCGGCCGCGGAGACCAGGTCTACCCCGGAACCGAGTCCGGCTTGCGGAGAGCAGGTCTACCCACAGCCTCCCTAGGCAGGAACTAAGTCCGGCCGCGGAGACCAGGTCTACCTCGGGAGCCAGCGGCCGGGAACTGAGTCCGGCCGCGGAGAGCAGGTCTACCCACAGCTTCCCTAGGCAGGAACTAAGTCCGGCCTCGGAGACCAGGTCTACCTCGGGAGCCAGCGGCCGGGAACCGAGTCCGGCCGCGGAGAGCAGGTCTACCCACAGCCTCCCTAGGCAGGAACTAAGTCCGGCCGCGGAGACCAGGTCTACCTCGGGAGCCAGCGGCCGGGAACTGAGTCCTGCCGCGGAGAGCAGGTCTACCCACAGCTTCCCTAGGCAGGAACTAAGTCCGGCCTCGGAGACCAGGTCTACCTCGGGAGCCAGCGGCCGGGAACTGAGTCCGGCCGCGGAGAGCAGGTCTACCCACAGCCTCCCTAGGCAGGAACTAAGTCCGGCCGCGGACAGCAGGTCTACCCACAGCCTCCCTAGGCAGGAACTAAGTCCGGCCGCGGACAGCAGGTCTACCCACAGCCTCCCTAGGCAGGAACTAAGTCCGGCCGCGGAAAGCAGGTCTACCCACAGCCTCCCTAGGCAGGAACTAAGTCCGGCCGCGGAGACCAGGTCTACCCCGGAACCGAGTCCGGCTTGCGGAGAGCAGGTCTACCCACAGCCTCCCTAGGCAGGAACTAAGTCCGGCCGCGGAGACCAGGTCTACCTCGGGAGCCAGCGGCCGGGAACTGAGTCCGGCCGCGGAGAGCAGGTCTACCCACAGCTTCCCTAGGCAGGAACTAAGTCCGGCCTCGGAGACC
>NW_028154587.1:120000-122500 GCF_965231275.1 Zosterops lateralis
CCGCCGCGCCGCAGCACGGCGCGCCGGCGAGGACGAGCTCCGCCCCAGCGGCTCGCTCCGGGAGCGGGGAGCTACGGAGCGCTCCCCGAGTCTGCATTTAGGGGGACGAAGGCCCTTTGCGCGGTGCCCGACGGCGACCGCGACGCGACGGGCCTGCGAGGCGACCCCAGCCGCGCCGCCGGGGTGACCCCCCCGGACGGCGATTGATCGTCAAGCGACGCTCAGACAGGCGTAGCCCCGGGAGGAACCCGGGGCCGCAAGTGCGTTCGAAGTGTCGATGATCAATGTGTCCTGCAATTCACATTAATTCTCGCAGCTAGCTGCGTTCTTCATCGACGCACGAGCCGAGTGATCCACCGCTAAGAGTTGTCTGGCTTTCGGCACCGACCCCGCGCGCGCGGAGGGGCCCGGGAACCGCTCGCGCCGAGCGGCACCCCTTCGGATTTCGGCGAGGACGCCACGGAGGGGCGCGCCTCGCTCCGACCGTACGAGCACACACAAACGGAAGAGGATGGGAAAAAAAAGAAAGGACCCACGGAACGCTCCGAAGGCCGGCGAAGAGGTGGGGGGGCCCGCACCCCCGACCGCCTTCCCCCCGCCGCGAGGGGAGGCGCCACCTCGCGGCGTGGCCGTCCTTCGGAGGCGGCCCAGGCGCCCGGGCTCGGCCCGGTCTCCGCACGGAAGGGCGCGCCACGCGGCACGCGCCGGACCGCCAGGGGCACGGAGCCCCGCCCGGCCTCGCTTCACGGGACGACGCACTCGCACCTGAGCCGGGGGCGCGGCCGCCGGCCCCCGCTCGCGCTCGGCTCCCTCGACCGCTCCCGCGGACTTCGCCGAGCGCCGCCGCGCCGGAGACGCGGCCGGCCTTCTCTCCCCAGCAGCCTTGACAACCGCCCTGGAACGGCACGCGGCGACGACCGCCTCGCCGACGCGCCCCCGGCTGGACCGCTCCTCCCGCCGGGAAGGCGAGCGTCCGACGGCCGCGCTCCGCCACCGGCGCCGGAGGCGAGAACGGCCCGCCGAAGCACCCGAGCCGGCATCGCGAGCGCCCGAGGCCTGCCGGGCGGCAGACCCACCGCGCCCGCGGCCGCCCCTCCCGGGACCGCCGCCGCCGCTTCGCACCGCCGGGACCCCTTTTCCGCGGGCACGCGCCCGGAGGAAGGCCTGCGGCACGGGGCCGGGGAGGTTTGCCCGAGGCCCGCTCTCCTCGCTTCCGCTCAGAGACCGGGCGCAGGTGGCAGCCCCCCGCGGCCCGCCCGCACGCCCTCGTCCCTTCTCCGGCCCACACGCGGCTCGGGAAGGGCGACGGGGAAGCGACGGACGGAGGGGGCCCGGGCCGGGACCGCCGCGGGCGACGGCGGGCGCCTCCCGACCGACCATCCCCCGAGAGGGACACCCGCCGAGCGGCGACGCCGCCGCTCGGTCCCCGGGGTCGCCCGCGCGCTCCGTCGGCATCCAGCCACGAAGGCGCCCGCCGCAGCGCTCGCCCGGGGCGGGCGAGCGGTCGGACCGGGGACGGCCGGCGGGCGGCGCGCCGCCGGTGCGTTCCAGGAGAAGGCAAGGCCGTCGAGGGGAGACAGGCGCGACCGCGCGCCCGACGCGGCGCCGCACGCGAGACCGCGAGCGGCGGCCGAGGAAAGAGCGCGGCGGGCCCCGGCGGCCGCAAAACCCCGCAGCTCAGGAAAGGCGGAGGAGAGCACGCGCTCTCCGCCGGCAGTCGAGCCCGCAAATTCGAGGCGGGCGGGTCCGGCCCCGCGGCCGACCCGACCGCGCGCCGCGGCCTCTCCGCCGAGACCGGGCCGCGGAGAGGGGGGGGCAGGGCGCCCCTCCCCGGCGCGGCACGGGTGGCCCCCGCGCGCGCGACGGCCGCGACGGCCGCGACGACGAGAAGAAGCGCGGCCGGTCGCCACGGAACACGCCACCGCAGGGGATCGGGGGAGTGGCTCCCCTCCCCTGGAGGACGCCCGCGCCACCGGCCGGCACACCCGCCGCCGCCGCCGCCGCCGCCGCCGCCGCCGCCACGGCGGGCCCGTGCCGAGCCGCCCGAGTCTTTAAACCTCCGCCCGGGCTCGGCGGCCTTTCGGCCCTTCCTCGGCGTTTGGCGACGCCGCAGGAGAACCGGCGGACCGCCGAGACGCGGAGCGCTAGGTACCTGACCCTGGGGCGAGGGAAACGACCTGCATGGCCCCGCCGGGGTGCCTCCCCCACTGCCGCCCTCGGGGGAGCGTCCGCCGGCGGGGGCGCGCCCGACCATCCGCCGCCACCACCGCGGCCGTCCGTCTCGGGGCCCGGGGTTTCCCTCAGTAACCCGGCGCTGCGCCCGAGAGGACCGCCGCGGCTCGGGCCGCCCCGCCGGAGCGGGGACGCGGCCCGGCCCACCGAGAAACCTCACGCGCTCCCGGAACACCCGGAGGCCCGGCCCTGGGAGCCCCCTCTTCGGCGCCAGGGGACCGTTCGGCCGAGAGCGGGATACTTTGCCGGGCGGCAAAGCTCCCCCTTC
>NW_028154587.1:127500-157500 GCF_965231275.1 Zosterops lateralis
TTTCTGGGGGAAAAAGGCCGGGGGAAAGAGGCCTCAGCGGTCTCGATGCCGCAGAGCCCCGGCCGCGCCCACCCTTCAAAAGCCGCCGGCCACCACCGCAAAGCGGACGGACGGGCGGGCCGAAAAAAAAAAAAAGCACCCGCGCGGCCGAGCGGGGCCTCGGCTTAAGGCCGAGCAGCAAAGGGACGAGGCGCCGCCGCCTCGCCCGACACCATCGTATCTGGCCCGGAGGGAACACAGGGAGGGCCCTCGCCCCCTTCGCGAAACCGGCAGCAGCCGGGCCGGAGCGGGACGCGCTCGCGCGGCTTTTTCTCTCTCTCGCCATCTCAACTCCTCTGTACCCTTCTCCCCAGGGCACGACGGGAACCGGAACGGAGCCACGCGACTCTCGTCCCACACCTCGGGCGGCGCTTTCCTTCGCGCCGGCGGCCGCACGCGCGGCCGTCGCCTCTCGGCCCGCTTCGGACACAGGCACGGGACAGCCTGCGGGGATGCGGCCCGTCAACTCGCTCCCACAATACGGACAGACGAGTCCGGGACGGCGGACGCCCGCAAGACGACGAGTGGAACGTGACCGGGGGGGCGCCCTGGCGCACGCCGCCGCCGACCAAGACGTAACCGGAGGCAGCCCAAAACAGCGACCCCTTGGTGAACTTCCAGGCGCGGTGGGGAGAGCCGGTCTACCCGGCCTCCCGCGGCAGTCCACCCAAGTCCCGCCGGAGCGGGGTAGACCTGTTCGCCCCGCGACCGCGGGCCGCCGCAGGACCGCGCCGACCTCTCTGCAGGCGGCCGGCGAGCGCCGCGGCAGGCCCCGGAGCCGGGTAGACCTGACGTCCCCGGGCCGCCCCGGAGCGGGGTAGACCTGTTCGCCCCGCGGCCGCGGGCCGCCGCGCCGCCCCGCCGACCTCTCTGTCGAAGGGGTCGGCAAGCGCCGCGGCGGGCCCCGGGGCGGGGTAGACCTGGCGTCCCGGCGCCGACCCGGAGCGGGGTAGACCTGGCGTCCCGGGGCCGCCCCGGAGCGGGGTAGACCTGGCGTCCCGGGGCCGCCCCGGAGCGGGGTAGACCTGGCGTCCCGGGGCCGCCCCGGAGAGAGGTAGACCTGGCGTCCCGGGGCCGCCCCGGAGAGAGGTAGACCTGGCGTCCCGGGGCCGCCCCGGAGCGGGGTAGACCTGTTCGCCCCGCGACCGCGGGCCGCCGCGGCGTCGCGCCGACCTCTTTGCAGGCGGCCGGCGAGCGCCGCGGCGCCGACCCGGAGCCGGGTAGACCTGCCGTCCCCAGGCCGCGCCCGGAGCGGGGTAGACCTGGCGTCCCGGGGCCGCCCCGGAGAGAGGTAGACCTGGCGTCCCGGCGCCGACCCGGAGCGGGGTAGACCTGGCGTCCCGGGGCCGCCCCGGAGCGGGGTAGACCTGGCGTCCCGGGGCCGCCCCGGAGAGAGGTAGACCTGGCGTCCCGGGGCCGTCCCGGAGAGAGGTAGACCTGGCGTCCCGGGGCCGCCCCGGAGCGGGGTAGACCTGTTCGCCCCGCGACCGCGGGCCGCCGCGGCGCCGCGCCGACCTCTCTGCAGGCGGCCGGCGAGCGCCGCGGCGCCGCCCCGGAGCCGGGTAGACCTGGCGTCCCCAGGCCGCGCCCGGAGCGGGGTAGACCTGGCGTCCCGGGGCCGCCCCGGAGAGAGGTAGACCTGGCGTCCCGGGGCCGCCCCGGAGAGAGGTAGACCTGGCGTCCCGGGGCCGCCCCGGAGCGGGGTAGACCTGGCGTCCCGGGGCCGCCCCGGAGAGAGGTAGACCTGGCGTCCCGGGGCCGCCCCGGAGAGAGGTAGACCTGGCGTCCCGGGGCCGCCCCGGAGCGGGGTAGACCTGGCGTCCCCAGGCCGCGCCCGGAGCGGGGTAGACGTGTTCGTCCCGGACTGGGTGGGGGGGGCTACCGGTTCACCCTGCCATTTCACGCCGCCAAAGCGCTGCACCTACGCCCCGGGGCCGGCTAGACGAGGCGTCCCGCTGCCACCCCGCAGCCGGAGGAAAGCTCACAGCCTCGTAGCGCCGCCCAGCCGGATGGCTCCAGTGGCCCCCCTCCCGCCCACCCAACCAACCCGCTTTCAAGACCACAACCTATTTTCGACAAAATCCTCGCTCCCCCACCCCCTGCTTTTCATTTGCTCGTTTGGTTTTTTGGGGGGGTTATTTTTGTTGTTGTTGTTGTTGGGTTTTTTGGGGGGTTTTGGGGGGTTTTTTTTTGGTTTGGTTTGGTTTGATTTTTTTTTTTTTTTTTTTTTTTTTTTTTTGTTTTGTTTTGTTTTGTTTTGTTTTGTTTTGGTTTGGTTTGGTTTGGTTTGTTTTGGTTTGGTTTGGTTTTTTGAGGGGGTTTTTTTGGTTTTTTTTCATTTCCTGGAAGAACGGCTCTCCCACTCACTCGCAACAAGAAAGGTTTCAGGAAGAAAACGAGCTCGGCAAACCCGAGCTGTTTTCTTTTCGCGCCCGGACCGCTCCCGGCCGAGCTGATTGGGCAGGCTGCGCCCTGCCCTCGGCCCGCTCACGCGCCGAACCACCAAAACGGCGCCCCTGCCCCCCCCCCCCCTCCCCCCCCTGCACCAGAACCTATGGGGGAACAGCGGGGAGGGGCAGCAGGGACGGGCGGCCGAACCCGGCGCGGCTCGCCTCGCCTCGCCCCTTCCCCCCACCGACAGGGGCCGTGGCCGGGCGGCCGGCAAGCGGGCGGCCGCTTTCGGGCCGGTTCTTTCACGGTCCGCCGAGGTCTTCGGCCCTCGGCGCGGGGCTAGCGGGCCGCTGGGACCCGAGGCCGCGGCGCCCGGGGCCGGCACGAGGCCGCCGGCCCTCAGCCCGCCTTCACACAGACGGAGACGGACTCCCCCACTCGACACGCTCACATCCCGATGCCGCCCTCTCGGACGGGCCACCCCCCCACTCCGGCCAACAGCGCCACAGACGGGCGCACGCAGGCACACGCGCACGCACCCATCCACCCACGCATACTCTCGCATGCCCTCTCTCCCCGCCCCCGCCCCTGCCTCGGCTGTCGCGGCCGCCCATCGACGGTTGAGGGCGCCCTGCCCTCCGCCGTCAGCCTCCCTGGCGCTGCCTTCAGCCGTCTCCCGCCCCCCTCAGCGGTTGGGGGCGCCCCGCCCTCCACCGTCAGCCTCCCTGGCGCCACTTTCAAACTTTTCCCGCCCCCGGCTCTTCTCCCGTCAACGAACGCAGTTGGCCCAGCGACAGCGGGGGCAGGGCGAGGAGCAGGGAAAGGGAGCGAGCGAAGTAAAAATCGAGGCCGGGAGCCGGGCCGCCGTCCGTTCGGGCACGGAGGCGGCGGGAACGCCGCCAGCTCCCGAAGACTCTCCTCTTCCCTCCCGGGGACAAGCCGGGCTACCCGGGCTTTGGCGGGCAGGCGGGAAGGCGAGCCGGGGAGAACAGGTCTACCCACAGCTTCCCTAGGCAGGAACCGAGTCCGGCCGCGGACAGCAGGTCTACCCACAGCCTCCCTAGGCAGGAACTAAGTCCGGCCGCGGAGACCAGGTCTACCCCGGAAGCGAGGCCGGCCGCGGACAGCAGGTCTACCCACAGCCTCCCTAGGCAGGAACTAAGTCCGGCCGCGGAGACCAGGTCTACCCACCGCTTCCCTAGGCAGGAACCGAGGCCGGCCGCGGAGAGCAGGTCTACCCACAGCTTCCCTAGGCAGGAACCAAGTCCGGCCGCGGAGAGCAGGTCTACCCACAGCTTCCCTAGGCAGGAATCAAGTCCGGCCGCGGAGACCAGGTCTACCTCGGGAGCCAGCGGCCGGAAACTGAGTCCGGCCGCAGAGAGCAGGTCTACCCACAGCCTCCCTAGGCAGGAACTAAGTCCGGCCGCGGACAGCAGGTCTACCCACAGCCTCCCTAGGCAGGAACTAAGTCCGGCCGCGGACAGCAGGTCTACCCACAGCCTCCCTAGGCAGGAACTAAGTCCGGCCGCGGAAAGCAGGTCTACCCACAGCCTCCCTAGGCAGGAACTAAGTCCGGCCGCGGAGACCAGGTCTACCCCGGAACCGAGTCCGGCTTGCGGAGAGCAGGTCTACCCACAGCCTCCCTAGGCAGGAACTAAGTCCGGCCGCGGAGACCAGGTCTACCTCGGGAGCCAGCGGCCGGGAACTGAGTCCGGCCGCGGAGAGCAGGTCTACCCACAGCTTCCCTAGGCAGGAACTAAGTCCGGCCTCGGAGACCAGGTCTACCTCGGGAGCCAGCGGCCGGGAACCGAGTCCGGCCGCGGAGAGCAGGTCTACCCACAGCCTCCCTAGGCAGGAACTAAGTCCGGCCGCGGAGACCAGGTCTACCTCGGGAGCCAGCGGCCGGGAACTGAGTCCTGCCGCGGAGAGCAGGTCTACCCACAGCTTCCCTAGGCAGGAACTAAGTCCGGCCTCGGAGACCAGGTCTACCTCGGGAGCCAGCGGCCGGGAACTGAGTCCGGCCGCGGAGAGCAGGTCTACCCACAGCCTCCCTAGGCAGGAACTAAGTCCGGCCGCGGACAGCAGGTCTACCCACAGCCTCCCTAGGCAGGAACTAAGTCCGGCCGCGGACAGCAGGTCTACCCACAGCCTCCCTAGGCAGGAACTAAGTCCGGCCGCGGAAAGCAGGTCTACCCACAGCCTCCCTAGGCAGGAACTAAGTCCGGCCGCGGAGACCAGGTCTACCCCGGAACCGAGTCCGGCTTGCGGAGAGCAGGTCTACCCACAGCCTCCCTAGGCAGGAACTAAGTCCGGCCGCGGAGACCAGGTCTACCTCGGGAGCCAGCGGCCGGGAACTGAGTCCTGCCGCGGAGAGCAGGTCTACCCACAGCTTCCCTAGGCAGGAACTAAGTCCGGCCTCGGAGACCAGGTCTACCTCGGGAGCCAGCGGCCGGGAACTGAGTCCGGCCGCGGAGAGCAGGTCTACCCACAGCCTCCCTAGGCAGGAACTAAGTCCGGCCGCGGACAGCAGGTCTACCCACAGCCTCCCTAGGCAGGAACTAAGTCCGGCCGCGGACAGCAGGTCTACCCACAGCCTCCCTAGGCAGGAACTAAGTCCGGCCGCGGAAAGCAGGTCTACCCACAGCCTCCCTAGGCAGGAACTAAGTCCGGCCGCGGAGACCAGGTCTACCCCGGAACCGAGTCCGGCTTGCGGAGAGCAGGTCTACCCACAGCCTCCCTAGGCAGGAACTAAGTCCGGCCGCGGAGACCAGGTCTACCTCGGGAGCCAGCGGCCGGGAACTGAGTCCGGCCGCGGAGAGCAGGTCTACCCTAGGCTTCCCTAGGCAGGAACTAAGTCCGGCCTCGGAGACCAGGTCTACCTCGGGAGCCAGCGGCCGGGAACCGAGTCCGGCCGCGGAGAGCAGGTCTACCCACAGCCTCCCTAGGCAGGAACTAAGTCCGGCCGCGGAGACCAGGTCTACCTCGGGAGCCAGCGGCCGGGAACTGAGTCCTGCCGCGGAGAGCAGGTCTACCCACAGCTTCCCTAGGCAGGAACTAAGTCCGGCCTCGGAGACCAGGTCTACCTCGGGAGCCAGCGGCCGGGAACTGAGTCCGGCCGCGGAGAGCAGGTCTACCCACAGCCTCCCTAGGCAGGAACTAAGTCCGGCCGCGGACAGCAGGTCTACCCACCGCTTCCCTAGGCAGGAACCGAGTCCGGCGGCGGAGAACAGGTCTACCCAGGAAGCGAGGCCGGCCGCGGAGAGCAGGTCTACCTACAGCCTCCCTAGGCAGGAACCGAGTCCGGCCGCGGACAGCAGGTCTACCTCGGGAGCCAGCGGCCGGGAACTGAGTCCGGCCGCG
Organism: Zosterops lateralis; assembly: GCF_965231275.1. NCBI lineage: Eukaryota > Metazoa > Chordata > Aves > Passeriformes > Zosteropidae > Zosterops > Zosterops lateralis. The sequence goes on from NW_028154587.1 coordinate 133,291, forward strand.
GACAGCAGGTCTACCCACAGCCTCCCTAGGCAGGAACCGAGGCCGGCCGCGGAGACCAGGTCTACCCACAGCTTCCCTAGGCAGGAACTAAGTCCGGCCGCGGACAGCAGGTCTACCCACAGCCTCCCTAGGCAGGAACTAAGTCCGGCCGCGGAGACCAGGTCTACCCCGGAACCGAGTCCGGCTTGCGGAGAGCAGGTCTACCCACAGCCTCCCTAGGCAGGAACCGAGTCCCGCCGCGGACAGCAGGTCTACCCACAGCCTCCCTAGGCAGGAACCGAGGCCGGCCGCGGACAGCAGGTCTACCTCGGGAGCCAGCGGCCGGGAACTGAGTCCGGCCGCGGACATCAGGTCTACCCACAGCCTCCCTAGGCAGGAACCGAGGCCGGCCGCGGAGACCAGGTCTACCCACAGCCTCCCTAGGCAGGAACTAAGTCCGGCCGCGGAGACCAGGTCTACCCCGGAACCGAGTCCGGCTTGCGGAGAGCAGGTCTACCCACAGCTTCCCTAGGCAGGAACTAAGTCCGGCCGCGGACAGCAGGTCTACCCACAGCCTCCCTAGGCAGGAACCGAGTCCGGCCGCGGACAGCAGGTCTACCCACAGCCTCCCTAGGCAGGAACTAAGTCCGGCCGCGGACAGCAGGTCTACCCACCGCTTCCCTAGGCAGGAACCGAGTCCGGCGGCGGAGAACAGGTCTACCCCGGAAGCGAGGCCGGCCGCGGAGAGCAGGTCTACCCACAGCCTCCCTAGGCAGGAACCGAGTCCGGCCGCGGACAGCAGGTCTACCTCGGGAGCCAGCGGCCGGGAACTGAGTCCGGCCGCGGACATCAGGTCTACCCACAGCCTCCCTAGGCAGGAACCGAGGCCGGCCGCGGAGACCAGGTCTACCCACAGCTTCCCTAGGCAGGAACTAAGTCCGGCCGCGGAAAGCAGGTCTACCCACAGCCTCCCTAGGCAGGAACTAAGTCCGGCCGCGGAGACCAGGTCTACCCCGGAACCGAGTCCGGCTTGCGGAGAGCAGGTCTACCCACAGCCTCCCTAGGCAGGAACTAAGTCCGGCCGCGGAGACCAGGTCTACCTCGGGAGCCAGCGGCCGGGAACTGAGTCCGGCCGCGGAGAGCAGGTCTACCCACAGCTTCCCTAGGCAGGAACTAAGTCCGGCCTCGGAGACCAGGTCTACCTCGGGAGCCAGCGGCCGGGAACTGAGTCCGGCCGCGGAGAGCAGGTCTACCCACAGCCTCCCTAGGCAGGAACTAAGTCCGGCCGCGGACAGCAGGTCTACCCACAGCCTCCCTAGGCAGGAACTAAGTCCGGCCGCGGACAGCAGGTCTACCCACAGCCTCCCTAGGCAGGAACTAAGTCCGGCCGCGGAAAGCAGGTCTACCCACAGCCTCCCTAGGCAGGAACTAAGTCCGGCCGCGGAGACCAGGTCTACCCCGGAACCGAGTCCGGCTTGCGGAGAGCAGGTCTACCCACAGCCTCCCTAGGCAGGAACTAAGTCCGGCCGCGGAGACCAGGTCTACCTCGGGAGCCAGCGGCCGGGAACTGAGTCCGGCCGCGGAGAGCAGGTCTACCCACAGCTTCCCTAGGCAGGAACTAAGTCCGGCCTCGGAGACCAGGTCTACCTCGGGAGCCAGCGGCCGGGAACTGAGTCCGGCCGCGGAGAGCAGGTCTACCCACAGCCTCCCTAGGCAGGAACTAAGTCCGGCCGCGGAGACCAGGTCTACCTCGGGAGCCAGCGGCCGGGAACTGAGTCCTGCCGCGGAGAGCAGGTCTACCCACAGCTTCCCTAGGCAGGAACTAAGTCCGGCCTCGGAGACCAGGTCTACCTCGGGAGCCAGCGGCCGGGAACTGAGTCCGGCCGCGGAGAGCAGGTCTACCCACAGCCTCCCTAGGCAGGAACTAAGTCCGGCCGCGGACAGCAGGTCTACCCACAGCCTCCCTAGGCAGGAACTAAGTCCGGCCGCGGACAGCAGGTCTACCCACAGCCTCCCTAGGCAGGAACTAAGTCCGGCCGCGGAAAGCAGGTCTACCCACAGCCTCCCTAGGCAGGAACTAAGTCCGGCCGCGGAGACCAGGTCTACCCCGGAACCGAGTCCGGCTTGCGGAGAGCAGGTCTACCCACAGCCTCCCTAGGCAGGAACTAAGTCCGGCCGCGGAGACCAGGTCTACCTCGGGAGCCAGCGGCCGGGAACTGAGTCCGGCCGCGGAGAGCAGGTCTACCCACAGCTTCCCTAGGCAGGAACTAAGTCCGGCCTCGGAGACCAGGTCTACCTCGGGAGCCAGCGGCCGGGAACCGAGTCCGGCCGCGGAGAGCAGGTCTACCCACAGCCTCCCTAGGCAGGAACTAAGTCCGGCCGCGGAGACCAGGTCTACCTCGGGAGCCAGCGGCCGGGAACTGAGTCCGGCCGCGGAGAGCAGGTCTACCCACAGCTTCCCTAGGCAGGAACTAAGTCCGGCCTCGGAGACCAGGTCTACCTCGGGAGCCAGCGGCCGGGAACCGAGTCCGGCCGCGGAGAGCAGGTCTACCCACAGCCTCCCTAGGCAGGAACTAAGTCCGGCCGCGGAGACCAGGTCTACCTCGGGAGCCAGCGGCCGGGAACTGAGTCCTGCCGCGGAGAGCAGGTCTACCCACAGCTTCCCTAGGCAGGAACTAAGTCCGGCCTCGGAGACCAGGTCTACCTCGGGAGCCAGCGGCCGGGAACTGAGTCCGGCCGCGGAGAGCAGGTCTACCCACAGCCTCCCTAGGCAGGAACTAAGTCCGGCCGCGGACAGCAGGTCTACCCACAGCCTCCCTAGGCAGGAACTAAGTCCGGCCGCGGACAGCAGGTCTACTCACAGCCTCCCTAGGCAGGAACTAAGTCCGGCCGCGGAAAGCAGGTCTACCCACAGCCTCCCTAGGCAGGAACTAAGTCCGGCCGCGGAGACCAGGTCTACCCCGGAACCGAGTCCGGCTTGCGGAGAGCAGGTCTACCCACAGCCTCCCTAGGCAGGAACTAAGTCCGGCCGCGGAGACCAGGTCTACCTCGGGAGCCAGCGGCCGGGAACTGAGTCCGGCCGCGGAGAGCAGGTCTACCCACAGCTTCCCTAGGCAGGAACTAAGTCCGGCCTCGGAGACCAGGTCTACCTCGGGAGCCAGCGGCCGGGAACCGAGTCCGGCCGCGGAGAGCAGGTCTACCCACAGCCTCCCTAGGCAGGAACTAAGTCCGGCCGCGGAGACCAGGTCTACCTCGGGAGCCAGCGGCCGGGAACTGAGTCCTGCCGCGGAGAGCAGGTCTACCCACAGCTTCCCTAGGCAGGAACTAAGTCCGGCCTCGGAGACCAGGTCTACCTCGGGAGCCAGCGGCCGGGAACTGAGTCCGGCCGGGGAGAGCAGGTCTACCCACAGCCTCCCTAGGCAGGAACTAAGTCCGGCCGCGGACAGCAGGTCTACCCACAGCCTCCCTAGGCAGGAACTAAGTCCGGCCGCGGACAGCAGGTCTACCCACAGCCTCCCTAGGCAGGAACTAAGTCCGGCCGCGGAAAGCAGGTCTACCCACAGCCTCCCTAGGCAGGAACTAAGTCCGGCCGCGGAGACCAGGTCTACCCCGGAACCGAGTCCGGCTTGCGGAGAGCAGGTCTACCCACAGCCTCCCTAGGCAGGAACTAAGTCCGGCCGCGGAGACCAGGTCTACCTCGGGAGCCAGCGGCCGGGAACTGAGTCCGGCCGCGGAGAGCAGGTCTACCCACAGCTTCCCTAGGCAGGAACTAAGTCCGGCCTCGGAGACCAGGTCTACCTCGGGAGCCAGCGGCCGGGAACCGAGTCCGGCCGCGGAGAGCAGGTCTACCCACAGCCTCCCTAGGCAGGAACTAAGTCCGGCCGCGGAGACCAGGTCTACCTCGGGAGCCAGCGGCCGGGAACTGAGTCCTGCCGCGGAGAGCAGGTCTACCCACAGCTTCCCTAGGCAGGAACTAAGTCCGGCCTCGGAGACCAGGTCTACCTCGGGAGCCAGCGGCCGGGAACTGAGTCCGGCCGCGGAGAGCAGGTCTACCCACAGCCTCCCTAGGCAGGAACTAAGTCCGGCCGCGGACAGCAGGTCTACCCACAGCCTCCCTAGGCAGGAACTAAGTCCGGCCGCGGACAGCAGGTCTACCCACAGCCTCCCTAGGCAGGAACTAAGTCCGGCCGCGGAAAGCAGGTCTACCCACAGCCTCCCTAGGCAGGAACTAAGTCCGGCCGCGGAGACCAGGTCTACCCCGGAACCGAGTCCGGCTTGCGGAGAGCAGGTCTACCCACAGCCTCCCTAGGCAGGAACTAAGTCCGGCCGCGGAGACCAGGTCTACCTCGGGAGCCAGCGGCCGGGAACTGAGTCCGGCCGCGGAGAGCAGGTCTACCCACAGCTTCCCTAGGCAGGAACTAAGTCCGGCCTCGGAGACCAGGTCTACCTCGGGAGCCAGCGGCCGGGAACCGAGTCCGGCCGCGGAGAGCAGGTCTACCCACAGCCTCCCTAGGCAGGAACTAAGTCCGGCCGCGGAGACCAGGTCTACCTCGGGAGCCAGCGGCCGGGAACTGAGTCCTGCCGCGGAGAGCAGGTCTACCCACAGCTTCCCTAGGCAGGAACTAAGTCCGGCCTCGGAGACCAGGTCTACCTCGGGAGCCAGCGGCCGGGAACTGAGTCCGGCCGCGGAGAGCAGGTCTACCCACAGCCTCCCTAGGCAGGAACTAAGTCCGGCCGCGGACAGCAGGTCTACCCACCGCTTCCCTAGGCAGGAACCGAGTCCGGCGGCGGAGAACAGGTCTACCCCGGAAGCGAGGCCGGCCGCGGAGAGCAGGTCTACCTACAGCCTCCCTAGGCAGGAACCGAGTCCGGCCGCGGACAGCAGGTCTACCCACAGCCTCCCTAGGCAGGAACCGAGTCCGGCCGCGGAGAGCAGGTCTACCCACAGCTTCCCTAGGCAGGAACTAAGTCCGGCCGCGGACAGCAGGTCTACCCACAGCCTCCCTAGGCAGGAACTAAGTCCGGCCGCGGAGACCAGGTCTACCCCGGAACCGAGTCCGGCTTGCGGAGAGCAGGTCTACCCACAGCCTCCCTAGGCAGGAACAGAGTCCCGCCGCGGACAGCAGGTCTACCCACAGCCTCCCTAGGCAGGAACCGAGGCCGGCCGCGGACAGCAGGTCTACCTCGGGAGCCAGCGGCCGGGAACTGAGTCCGGCCGCGGACATCAGGTCTACCCACAGCCTCCCTAGGCAGGAACCGAGGCCGGCCGCGGAGACCAGGTCTACCCACAGCCTCCCTAGGCAGGAACTAAGTCCGGCCGCGGAAAGCAGGTCTACCCACAGCCTCCCTAGGCAGGAACTAAGTCCGGCCGCGGAGACCAGGTCTACCCCGGAACCGAGTCCGGCTTGCGGAGAGCAGGTCTACCCACAGCTTCCCTAGGCAGGAACTAAGTCCGGCCGCGGACAGCAGGTCTACCCACAGCCTCCCTAGGCAGGAACCGAGTCCGGCCGCGGACAGCAGGTCTACCCACAGCCTCCCTAGGCAGGAACTAAGTCCGGCCGCGGACAGCAGGTCTACCCACCGCTTCCCTAGGCAGGAACCGAGTCCGGCGGCGGAGAACAGGTCTACCCCGGAAGCGAGGCCGGCCGCGGAGAGCAGGTCTACCCACAGCCTCCCTAGGCAGGAACCGAGTCCGGCCGCGGACAGCAGGTCTACCTCGGGAGCCAGCGGCCGGGAACTGAGTCCGGCCGCGGACATCAGGTCTACCCACAGCCTCCCTAGGCAGGAACCGAGGCCGGCCGCGGAGACCAGGTCTACCCACAGCTTCCCTAGGCAGGAACTAAGTCCGGCCGCGGAAAGCAGGTCTACCCACAGCCTCCCTAGGCAGGAACTAAGTCCGGCCGCGGAGACCAGGTCTACCCCGGAACCGAGTCCGGCTTGCGGAGAGCAGGTCTACCCACAGCCTCCCTAGGCAGGAACTAAGTCCGGCCGCGGAGACCAGGTCTACCTCGGGAGCCAGCGGCCGGGAACTGAGTCCGGCCGCGGAGAGCAGGTCTACCCACAGCTTCCCTAGGCAGGAACTAAGTCCGGCCTCGGAGACCAGGTCTACCTCGGGAGCCAGCGGCCGGGAACTGAGTCCGGCCGCGGAGAGCAGGTCTACCCACAGCCTCCCTAGGCAGGAACTAAGTCCGGCCGCGGACAGCAGGTCTACCCACAGCCTCCCTAGGCAGGAACTAAGTCCGGCCGCGGACAGCAGGTCTACCCACAGCCTCCCTAGGCAGGAACTAAGTCCGGCCGCGGAAAGCAGGTCTACCCACAGCCTCCCTAGGCAGGAACTAAGTCCGGCCGCGGAGACCAGGTCTACCCCGGAACCGAGTCCGGCTTGCGGAGAGCAGGTCTACCCACAGCCTCCCTAGGCAGGAACTAAGTCCGGCCGCGGAGACCAGGTCTACCTCGGGAGCCAGCGGCCGGGAACTGAGTCCGGCCGCGGAGAGCAGGTCTACCCACAGCTTCCCTAGGCAGGAACTAAGTCCGGCCTCGGAGACCAGGTCTACCTCGGGAGCCAGCGGCCGGGAACCGAGTCCGGCCGCGGAGAGCAGGTCTACCCACAGCCTCCCTAGGCAGGAACTAAGTCCGGCCGCGGAGACCAGGTCTACCTCGGGAGCCAGCGGCCGGGAACTGAGTCCTGCCGCGGAGAGCAGGTCTACCCACAGCTTCCCTAGGCAGGAACTAAGTCCGGCCTCGGAGACCAGGTCTACCTCGGGAGCCAGCGGCCGGGAACTGAGTCCGGCCGCGGAGAGCAGGTCTACCCACAGCCTCCCTAGGCAGGAACTAAGTCCGGCCGCGGACAGCAGGTCTACCCACAGCCTCCCTAGGCAGGAACTAAGTCCGGCCGCGGACAGCAGGTCTACCCACAGCCTCCCTAGGCAGGAACTAAGTCCGGCCGCGGAAAGCAGGTCTACCCACAGCCTCCCTAGGCAGGAACTAAGTCCGGCCGCGGAGACCAGGTCTACCCCGGAACCGAGTCCGGCTTGCGGAGAGCAGGTCTACCCACAGCCTCCCTAGGCAGGAACTAAGTCCGGCCGCGGAGACCAGGTCTACCTCGGGAGCCAGCGGCCGGGAACTGAGTCCGGCCGCGGAGAGCAGGTCTACCCACAGCTTCCCTAGGCAGGAACTAAGTCCGGCCTCGGAGACCAGGTCTACCTCGGGAGCCAGCGGCCGGGAACCGAGTCCGGCCGCGGAGAGCAGGTCTACCCACAGCCTCCCTAGGCAGGAACTAAGTCCGGCCGCGGAGACCAGGTCTACCTCGGGAGCCAGCGGCCGGGAACTGAGTCCTGCCGCGGAGAGCAGGTCTACCCACAGCTTCCCTAGGCAGGAACTAAGTCCGGCCTCGGAGACCAGGTCTACCTCGGGAGCCAGCGGCCGGGAACTGAGTCCGGCCGCGGAGAGCAGGTCTACCCACAGCCTCCCTAGGCAGGAACTAAGTCCGGCCGCGGACAGCAGGTCTACCCACAGCCTCCCTAGGCAGGAACTAAGTCCGGCCGCGGACAGCAGGTCTACCCACAGCCTCCCTAGGCAGGAACTAAGTCCGGCCGCGGAAAGCAGGTCTACCCACAGCCTCCCTAGGCAGGAACTAAGTCCGGCCGCGGAGACCAGGTCTACCCCGGAACCGAGTCCGGCTTGCGGAGAGCAGGTCTACCCACAGCCTCCCTAGGCAGGAACTAAGTCCGGCCGCGGAGACCAGGTCTACCTCGGGAGCCAGCGGCCGGGAACTGAGTCCGGCCGCGGAGAGCAGGTCTACCCACAGCTTCCCTAGGCAGGAACTAAGTCCGGCCTCGGAGACCAGGTCTACCTCGGGAGCCAGCGGCCGGGAACCGAGTCCGGCCGCGGAGAGCAGGTCTACCCACAGCCTCCCTAGGCAGGAACTAAGTCCGGCCGCGGAGACCAGGTCTACCTCGGGAGCCAGCGGCCGGGAACTGAGTCCTGCCGCGGAGAGCAGGTCTACCCACAGCTTCCCTAGGCAGGAACTAAGTCCGGCCTCGGAGACCAGGTCTACCTCGGGAGCCAGCGGCCGGGAACTGAGTCCGGCCGCGGAGAGCAGGTCTACCCACAGCCTCCCTAGGCAGGAACTAAGTCCGGCCGCGGAAAGCAGGTCTACCCACCGCTTCCCTAGGCAGGAACCGAGTCCGGCGGCGGAGAACAGGTCTACCCCGGAAGCGAGGCCGGCCGCGGAGAGCAGGTCTACCTACAGCCTCCCTAGGCAGGAACCGAGTCCGGCCGCGGACAGCAGGTCTACCCACAGCCTCCCTAGGCAGGAACCGAGGCCGGCCGCGGAGACCAGGTCTACCCACAGCCTCCCTAGGCAGGAACCGAGTCCGGCCGCGGACAGCAGGTCTACCCACAGCCTCCCTAGGCAGGAACTAAGTCCGGCCGCGGAGACCAGGTCTACCCCGGAACCGAGTCCGGCTTGCGGAGAGCAGGTCTACCCACAGCCTCCCTAGGCAGGAACTAAGTCCGGCCGCGGAGACCAGGTCTACCTCGGGAGCCAGCGGCCGGGAACTGAGTCCGGCCGCGGAGAGCAGGTCTACCCACAGCTTCCCTAGGCAGGAACTAAGTCCGGCCTCGGAGACCAGGTCTACCTCGGGAGCCAGCGGCCGGGAACCGAGTCCGGCCGCGGAGAGCAGGTCTACCCACAGCCTCCCTAGGCAGGAACTAAGTCCGGCCGCGGAGACCAGGTCTACCTCGGGAGCCAGCGGCCGGGAACTGAGTCCTGCCGCGGAGAGCAGGTCTACCCACAGCTTCCCTAGGCAGGAACTAAGTCCGGCCTCGGAGACCAGGTCTACCTCGGGAGCCAGCGGCCGGGAACTGAGTCCGGCCGCGGAGAGCAGGTCTACCCACAGCCTCCCTAGGCAGGAACTAAGTCCGGCCGCGGACAGCAGGTCTACCCACAGCCTCCCTAGGCAGGAACTAAGTCCGGCCGCGGACAGCAGGTCTACCCACAGCCTCCCTAGGCAGGAACTAAGTCCGGCCGCGGAAAGCAGGTCTACCCACAGCCTCCCTAGGCAGGAACTAAGTCCGGCCGCGGAGACCAGGTCTACCCCGGAACCGAGTCCGGCTTGCGGAGAGCAGGTCTACCCACAGCCTCCCTAGGCAGGAACTAAGTCCGGCCGCGGAGACCAGGTCTACCTCGGGAGCCAGCGGCCGGGAACTGAGTCCGGCCGCGGAGAGCAGGTCTACCCACAGCTTCCCTAGGCAGGAACTAAGTCCGGCCTCGGAGACCAGGTCTACCTCGGGAGCCAGCGGCCGGGAACCGAGTCCGGCCGCGGAGAGCAGGTCTACCCACAGCCTCCCTAGGCAGGAACTAAGTCCGGCCGCGGAGACCAGGTCTACCTCGGGAGCCAGCGGCCGGGAACTGAGTCCTGCCGCGGAGAGCAGGTCTACCCACAGCTTCCCTAGGCAGGAACTAAGTCCGGCCTCGGAGACCAGGTCTACCTCGGGAGCCAGCGGCCGGGAACTGAGTCCGGCCGCGGAGAGCAGGTCTACCCACAGCCTCCCTAGGCAGGAACTAAGTCCGGCCGCGGACAGCAGGTCTACCCACCGCTTCCCTAGGCAGGAACCGAGTCCGGCGGCGGAGAACAGGTCTACCCCGGAAGCGAGGCCGGCCGCGGAGAGCAGGTCTACCTACAGCCTCCCTAGGCAGGAACCGAGTCCGGCCGCGGACAGCAGGTCTACCCACAGCCTCCCTAGGCAGGAACCGAGGCCGGCCGCGGAGACCAGGTCTACCCACAGCTTCCCTAGGCAGGAACTAAGTCCGGCCGCGGACAGCAGGTCTACCCACAGCCTCCCTAGGCAGGAACTAAGTCCGGCCGCGGAGACCAGGTCTACCCCGGAACCGAGTCCGGCTTGCGGAGAGCAGGTCTACCCACAGCCTCCCTAGGCAGGAACCGAGTCCCGCCGCAGACAGCAGGTCTACCCACAGCCTCCCTAGGCAGGAACCGAGGCCGGCCGCGGACAGCAGGTCTACCTCGGGAGCCAGCGGCCGGGAACTGAGTCCGGCCGCGGACATCAGGTCTACCCACAGCCTCCCTAGGCAGGAACCGAGGCCGGCCGCGGAGACCAGGTCTACCCACAGCCTCCCTAGGCAGGAACTAAGTCCGGCCGCGGAAAGCAGGTCTACCCACAGCCTCCCTAGGCAGGAACTAAGTCCGGCCGCGGAGACCAGGTCTACCCCGGAACCGAGTCCGGCTTGCGGAGAGCAGGTCTACCCACAGCTTCCCTAGGCAGGAACTAAGTCCGGCCGCGGACAGCAGGTCTACCCACAGCCTCCCTAGGCAGGAACCGAGTCCGGCCGCGGACAGCAGGTCTACCCACAGCCTCCCTAGGCAGGAACTAAGTCCGGCCGCGGACAGCAGGTCTACCCACCGCTTCCCTAGGCAGGAACCGAGTCCGGCGGCGGAGAACAGGTCTACCCCGGAAGCGAGGCCGGCCGCGGAGAGCAGGTCTACCCACAGCCTCCCTAGGCAGGAACCGAGTCCGGCCGCGGACAGCAGGTCTACCTCGGGAGCCAGCGGCCGGGAACTGAGTCCTGCCGCGGAGAGCAGGTCTACCCACAGCTTCCCTAGGCAGGAACTAAGTCCGGCCTCGGAGACCAGGTCTACCTCGGGAGCCAGCGGCCGGGAACTGAGTCCGGCCGCGGAGAGCAGGTCTACCCACAGCCTCCCTAGGCAGGAACTAAGTCCGGCCGCGGACAGCAGGTCTACCCACAGCCTCCCTAGGCAGGAACTAAGTCCGGCCGCGGACAGCAGGTCTACCCACAGCCTCCCTAGGCAGGAACTAAGTCCGGCCGCGGAGAGCAGGTCTACCCACAGCTTCCCTAGGCAGGAACTAAGTCCGGCCTCGGAGACCAGGTCTACCTCGGGAGCCAGCGGCCGGGAACCGAGTCCGGCCGCGGAGAGCAGGTCTACCCACAGCCTCCCTAGGCAGGAACTAAGTCCGGCCGCGGAGACCAGGTCTACCTCGGGAGCCAGCGGCCGGGAACTGAGTCCTGCCGCGGAGAGCAGGTCTACCCACAGCTTCCCTAGGCAGGAACTAAGTCCGGCCTCGGAGACCAGGTCTACCTCGGGAGCCAGCGGCCGGGAACTGAGTCCGGCCGCGGAGAGCAGGTCTACCCACAGCCTCCCTAGGCAGGAACTAAGTCCGGCCGCGGACAGCAGGTCTACCCACAGCCTCCCTAGGCAGGAACTAAGTCCGGCCGCGGACAGCAGGTCTACCCACAGCCTCCCTAGGCAGGAACTAAGTCCGGCCGCGGAAAGCAGGTCTACCCACAGCCTCCCTAGGCAGGAACTAAGTCCGGCCGCGGAGACCAGGTCTACCCCGGAACCGAGTCCGGCTTGCGGAGAGCAGGTCTACCCACAGCCTCCCTAGGCAGGAACTAAGTCCGGCCGCGGAGACCAGGTCTACCTCGGGAGCCAGCGGCCGGGAACTGAGTCCGGCCGCGGAGAGCAGGTCTACCCACAGCTTCCCTAGGCAGGAACTAAGTCCGGCCTCGGAGACCAGGTCTACCTCGGGAGCCAGCGGCCGGGAACCGAGTCCGGCCGCGGAGAGCAGGTCTACCCACAGCCTCCCTAGGCAGGAACTAAGTCCGGCCGCGGAGACCAGGTCTACCTCGGGAGCCAGCGGCCGGGAACTGAGTCCTGCCGCGGAGAGCAGGTCTACCCACAGCTTCCCTAGGCAGGAACTAAGTCCGGCCTCGGAGACCAGGTCTACCTCGGGAGCCAGCGGCCGGGAACTGAGTCCGGCCGCGGAGAGCAGGTCTACCCACAGCCTCCCTAGGCAGGAACTAAGTCCGGCCGCGGACAGCAGGTCTACCCACAGCCTCCCTAGGCAGGAACTAAGTCCGGCCGCGGACAGCAGGTCTACCCACAGCCTCCCTAGGCAGGAACTAAGTCCGGCCGCGGAAAGCAGGTCTACCCACAGCCTCCCTAGGCAGGAACTAAGTCCGGCCGCGGAGACCAGGTCTACCCCGGAACCGAGTCCGGCTTGCGGAGAGCAGGTCTACCCACAGCCTCCCTAGGCAGGAACTAAGTCCGGCCGCGGAGACCAGGTCTACCTCGGGAGCCAGCGGCCGGGAACTGAGTCCGGCCGCGGAGAGCAGGTCTACCCACAGCTTCCCTAGGCAGGAACTAAGTCCGGCCTCGGAGACCAGGTCTACCTCGGGAGCCAGCGGCCGGGAACCGAGTCCGGCCGCGGAGAGCAGGTCTACCCACAGCCTCCCTAGGCAGGAACTAAGTCCGGCCGCGGAGACCAGGTCTACCTCGGGAGCCAGCGGCCGGGAACTGAGTCCGGCCGCGGAGAGCAGGTCTACCCACAGCTTCCCTAGGCAGGAACTAAGTCCGGCCTCGGAGACCAGGTCTACCTCGGGAGCCAGCGGCCGGGAACCGAGTCCGGCCGCGGAGAGCAGGTCTACCCACAGCCTCCCTAGGCAGGAACTAAGTCCGGCCGCGGAGACCAGGTCTACCTCGGGAGCCAGCGGCCGGGAACTGAGTCCTGCCGCGGAGAGCAGGTCTACCCACAGCTTCCCTAGGCAGGAACTAAGTCCGGCCTCGGAGACCAGGTCTACCTCGGGAGCCAGCGGCCGGGAACTGAGTCCGGCCGCGGAGAGCAGGTCTACCCACAGCCTCCCTAGGCAGGAACTAAGTCCGGCCGCGGACAGCAGGTCTACCCACAGCCTCCCTAGGCAGGAACTAAGTCCGGCCGCGGACAGCAGGTCTACCCACAGCCTCCCTAGGCAGGAACTAAGTCCGGCCGCGGAAAGCAGGTCTACCCACAGCCTCCCTAGGCAGGAACTAAGTCCGGCCGCGGAGACCAGGTCTACCCCGGAACCGAGTCCGGCTTGCGGAGAGCAGGTCTACCCACAGCCTCCCTAGGCAGGAACTAAGTCCGGCCGCGGAGACCAGGTCTACCTCGGGAGCCAGCGGCCGGGAACTGAGTCCGGCCGCGGAGAGCAGGTCTACCCACAGCTTCCCTAGGCAGGAACTAAGTCCGGCCTCGGAGACCAGGTCTACCTCGGGAGCCAGCGGCCGGGAACCGAGTCCGGCCGCGGAGAGCAGGTCTACCCACAGCCTCCCTAGGCAGGAACTAAGTCCGGCCGCGGAGACCAGGTCTACCTCGGGAGCCAGCGGCCGGGAACTGAGTCCTGCCGCGGAGAGCAGGTCTACCCACAGCTTCCCTAGGCAGGAACTAAGTCCGGCCTCGGAGACCAGGTCTACCTCGGGAGCCAGCGGCCGGGAACTGAGTCCGGCCGCGGAGAGCAGGTCTACCCACAGCCTCCCTAGGCAGGAACTAAGTCCGGCCGCGGACAGCAGGTCTACCCACCGCTTCCCTAGGCAGGAACCGAGTCCGGCGGCGGAGAACAGGTCTACCCCGGAAGCGAGGCCGGCCGCGGAGAGCAGGTCTACCTACAGCCTCCCTAGGCAGGAACCGAGTCCGGCCGCGGACAGCAGGTCTACCCACAGCCTCCCTAGGCAGGAACCGAGGCCGGCCGCGGAGACCAGGTCTACCCACAGCCTCCCTAGGCAGGAACCGAGTCCGGCCGCGGACAGCAGGTCTACCCACAGCCTCCCTAGGCAGGAACTAAGTCCGGCCGCGGAGACCAGGTCTACCCCGGAACCGAGTCCGGCTTGCGGAGAGCAGGTCTACCCACAGCCTCCCTAGGCAGGAACTAAGTCCGGCCGCGGAGACCAGGTCTACCTCGGGAGCCAGCGGCCGGGAACTGAGTCCGGCCGCGGAGAGCAGGTCTACCCACAGCTTCCCTAGGCAGGAACTAAGTCCGGCCTCGGAGACCAGGTCTACCTCGGGAGCCAGCGGCCGGGAACCGAGTCCGGCCGCGGAGAGCAGGTCTACCCACAGCCTCCCTAGGCAGGAACTAAGTCCGGCCGCGGAGACCAGGTCTACCTCGGGAGCCAGCGGCCGGGAACTGAGTCCTGCCGCGGAGAGCAGGTCTACCCACAGCTTCCCTAGGCAGGAACTAAGTCCGGCCTCGGAGACCAGGTCTACCTCGGGAGCCAGCGGCCGGGAACTGAGTCCGGCCGCGGAGAGCAGGTCTACCCACAGCCTCCCTAGGCAGGAACTAAGTCCGGCCGCGGACAGCAGGTCTACCCACAGCCTCCCTAGGCAGGAACTAAGTCCGGCCGCGGACAGCAGGTCTACCCACAGCCTCCCTAGGCAGGAACTAAGTCCGGCCGCGGAAAGCAGGTCTACCCACAGCCTCCCTAGGCAGGAACTAAGTCCGGCCGCGGAGACCAGGTCTACCCCGGAACCGAGTCCGGCTTGCGGAGAGCAGGTCTACCCACAGCCTCCCTAGGCAGGAACTAAGTCCGGCCGCGGAGACCAGGTCTACCTCGGGAGCCAGCGGCCGGGAACTGAGTCCGGCCGCGGAGAGCAGGTCTACCCACAGCTTCCCTAGGCAGGAACTAAGTCCGGCCTCGGAGACCAGGTCTACCTCGGGAGCCAGCGGCCGGGAACCGAGTCCGGCCGCGGAGAGCAGGTCTACCCACAGCCTCCCTAGGCAGGAACTAAGTCCGGCCGCGGAGACCAGGTCTACCTCGGGAGCCAGCGGCCGGGAACTGAGTCCTGCCGCGGAGAGCAGGTCTACCCACAGCTTCCCTAGGCAGGAACTAAGTCCGGCCTCGGAGACCAGGTCTACCTCGGGAGCCAGCGGCCGGGAACTGAGTCCGGCCGCGGAGAGCAGGTCTACCCACAGCCTCCCTAGGCAGGAACTAAGTCCGGCCGCGGACAGCAGGTCTACCCACCGCTTCCCTAGGCAGGAACCGAGTCCGGCGGCGGAGAACAGGTCTACCCCGGAAGCGAGGCCGGCCGCGGAGAGCAGGTCTACCTACAGCCTCCCTAGGCAGGAACCGAGTCCGGCCGCGGACAGCAGGTCTACCCACAGCCTCCCTAGGCAGGAACCGAGGCCGGCCGCGGACAGCAGGTCTACCCACAGCTTCCCTAGGCAGGAACTAAGTCCGGCCGCGGACAGCAGGTCTACCCACAGCCTCCCTAGGCAGGAACTAAGTCCGGCCGCGGAGACCAGGTCTACCCCGGAACCGAGTCCGGCTTGCGGAGAGCAGGTCTACCCACAGCCTCCCTAGGCAGGAACCGAGTCCCGCCGCGGACAGCAGGTCTACCCACAGCCTCCCTAGGCAGGAACCGAGGCCGGCCGCGGACAGCAGGTCTACCTCGGGAGCCAGCGGCCGGGAACTGAGTCCGGCCGCGGACATCAGGTCTACCCACAGCCTCCCTAGGCAGGAACCGAGGCCGGCCGCGGAGACCAGGTCTACCCACAGCCTCCCTAGGCAGGAACTAAGTCCGGCCGCGGAAAGCAGGTCTACCCACAGCCTCCCTAGGCAGGAACTAAGTCCGGCCGCGGAGACCAGGTCTACCCCGGAACCGAGTCCGGCTTGCGGAGAGCAGGTCTACCCACAGCTTCCCTAGGCAGGAACTAAGTCCGGCCGCGGACAGCAGGTCTACCCACAGCCTCCCTAGGCAGGAACCGAGTCCGGCCGCGGACAGCAGGTCTACCCACAGCCTCCCTAGGCAGGAACTAAGTCCGGCCGCGGACAGCAGGTCTACCCACCGCTTCCCTAGGCAGGAACCGAGTCCGGCGGCGGAGAACAGGTCTACCCCGGAAGCGAGGCCGGCCGCGGAGAGCAGGTCTACCCACAGCCTCCCTAGGCAGGAACCGAGTCCGGCCGCGGACAGCAGGTCTACCTCGGGAGCCAGCGGCCGGGAACTGAGTCCTGCCGCGGAGAGCAGGTCTACCCACAGCTTCCCTAGGCAGGAACTAAGTCCGGCCTCGGAGACCAGGTCTACCTCGGGAGCCAGCGGCCGGGAACTGAGTCCGGCCGCGGAGAGCAGGTCTACCCACAGCCTCCCTAGGCAGGAACTAAGTCCGGCCGCGGACAGCAGGTCTACCCACAGCCTCCCTAGGCAGGAACTAAGTCCGGCCGCGGACAGCAGGTCTACCCACAGCCTCCCTAGGCAGGAACTAAGTCCGGCCGCGGAGAGCAGGTCTACCCACAGCTTCCCTAGGCAGGAACTAAGTCCGGCCTCGGAGACCAGGTCTACCTCGGGAGCCAGCGGCCGGGAACCGAGTCCGGCCGCGGAGAGCAGGTCTACCCACAGCCTCCCTAGGCAGGAACTAAGTCCGGCCGCGGAGACCAGGTCTACCTCGGGAGCCAGCGGCCGGGAACTGAGTCCTGCCGCGGAGAGCAGGTCTACCCACAGCTTCCCTAGGCAGGAACTAAGTCCGGCCTCGGAGACCAGGTCTACCTCGGGAGCCAGCGGCCGGGAACTGAGTCCGGCCGCGGAGAGCAGGTCTACCCACAGCCTCCCTAGGCAGGAACTAAGTCCGGCCGCGGACAGCAGGTCTACCCACAGCCTCCCTAGGCAGGAACTAAGTCCGGCCGCGGACAGCAGGTCTACCCACAGCCTCCCTAGGCAGGAACTAAGTCCGGCCGCGGAAAGCAGGTCTACCCACAGCCTCCCTAGGCAGGAACTAAGTCCGGCCGCGGAGACCAGGTCTACCCCGGAACCGAGTCCGGCTTGCGGAGAGCAGGTCTACCCACAGCCTCCCTAGGCAGGAACTAAGTCCGGCCGCGGAGACCAGGTCTACCTCGGGAGCCAGCGGCCGGGAACTGAGTCCGGCCGCGGAGAGCAGGTCTACCCACAGCTTCCCTAGGCAGGAACTAAGTCCGGCCTCGGAGACCAGGTCTACCTCGGGAGCCAGCGGCCGGGAACCGAGTCCGGCCGCGGAGAGCAGGTCTACCCACAGCCTCCCTAGGCAGGAACTAAGTCCGGCCGCGGAGACCAGGTCTACCTCGGGAGCCAGCGGCCGGGAACTGAGTCCTGCCGCGGAGAGCAGGTCTACCCACAGCTTCCCTAGGCAGGAACTAAGTCCGGCCTCGGAGACCAGGTCTACCTCGGGAGCCAGCGGCCGGGAACTGAGTCCGGCCGCGGAGAGCAGGTCTACCCACAGCCTCCCTAGGCAGGAACTAAGTCCGGCCGCGGACAGCAGGTCTACCCACAGCCTCCCTAGGCAGGAACTAAGTCCGGCCGCGGACAGCAGGTCTACCCACAGCCTCCCTAGGCAGGAACTAAGTCCGGCCGCGGAAAGCAGGTCTACCCACAGCCTCCCTAGGCAGGAACTAAGTCCGGCCGCGGAGACCAGGTCTACCCCGGAACCGAGTCCGGCTTGCGGAGAGCAGGTCTACCCACAGCCTCCCTAGGCAGGAACTAAGTCCGGCCGCGGAGACCAGGTCTACCTCGGGAGCCAGCGGCCGGGAACTGAGTCCGGCCGCGGAGAGCAGGTCTACCCACAGCTTCCCTAGGCAGGAACTAAGTCCGGCCTCGGAGACCAGGTCTACCTCGGGAGCCAGCGGCCGGGAACCGAGTCCGGCCGCGGAGAGCAGGTCTACCCACAGCCTCCCTAGGCAGGAACTAAGTCCGGCCGCGGAGACCAGGTCTACCTCGGGAGCCAGCGGCCGGGAACTGAGTCCGGCCGCGGAGAGCAGGTCTACCCACAGCTTCCCTAGGCAGGAACTAAGTCCGGCCTCGGAGACCAGGTCTACCTCGGGAGCCAGCGGCCGGGAACCGAGTCCGGCCGCGGAGAGCAGGTCTACCCACAGCCTCCCTAGGCAGGAACTAAGTCCGGCCGCGGAGACCAGGTCTACCTCGGGAGCCAGCGGCCGGGAACTGAGTCCTGCCGCGGAGAGCAGGTCTACCCACAGCTTCCCTAGGCAGGAACTAAGTCCGGCCTCGGAGACCAGGTCTACCTCGGGAGCCAGCGGCCGGGAACTGAGTCCGGCCGCGGAGAGCAGGTCTACCCACAGCCTCCCTAGGCAGGAACTAAGTCCGGCCGCGGACAGCAGGTCTACCCACAGCCTCCCTAGGCAGGAACTAAGTCCGGCCGCGGACAGCAGGTCTACCCACAGCCTCCCTAGGCAGGAACTAAGTCCGGCCGCGGAAAGCAGGTCTACCCACAGCCTCCCTAGGCAGGAACTAAGTCCGGCCGCGGAGACCAGGTCTACCCCGGAACCGAGTCCGGCTTGCGGAGAGCAGGTCTACCCACAGCCTCCCTAGGCAGGAACTAAGTCCGGCCGCGGAGACCAGGTCTACCTCGGGAGCCAGCGGCCGGGAACTGAGTCCGGCCGCGGAGAGCAGGTCTACCCACAGCTTCCCTAGGCAGGAACTAAGTCCGGCCTCGGAGACCAGGTCTACCTCGGGAGCCAGCGGCCGGGAACCGAGTCCGGCCGCGGAGAGCAGGTCTACCCACAGCCTCCCTAGGCAGGAACTAAGTCCGGCCGCGGAGACCAGGTCTACCTCGGGAGCCAGCGGCCGGGAACTGAGTCCTGCCGCGGAGAGCAGGTCTACCCACAGCTTCCCTAGGCAGGAACTAAGTCCGGCCTCGGAGACCAGGTCTACCTCGGGAGCCAGCGGCCGGGAACTGAGTCCGGCCGCGGAGAGCAGGTCTACCCACAGCCTCCCTAGGCAGGAACTAAGTCCGGCCGCGGACAGCAGGTCTACCCACAGCCTCCCTAGGCAGGAACTAAGTCCGGCCGCGGACAGCAGGTCTACCCACAGCCTCCCTAGGCAGGAACTAAGTCCGGCCGCGGAAAGCAGGTCTACCCACAGCCTCCCTAGGCAGGAACTAAGTCCGGCCGCGGAGACCAGGTCTACCCCGGAACCGAGTCCGGCTTGCGGAGAGCAGGTCTACCCACAGCCTCCCTAGGCAGGAACTAAGTCCGGCCGCGGAGACCAGGTCTACCTCGGGAGCCAGCGGCCGGGAACTGAGTCCGGCCGCGGAGAGCAGGTCTACCCACAGCTTCCCTAGGCAGGAACTAAGTCCGGCCTCGGAGACCAGGTCTACCTCGGGAGCCAGCGGCCGGGAACCGAGTCCGGCCGCGGAGAGCAGGTCTACCCACAGCCTCCCTAGGCAGGAACTAAGTCCGGCCGCGGAGACCAGGTCTACCTCGGGAGCCAGCGGCCGGGAACTGAGTCCTGCCGCGGAGAGCAGGTCTACCCACAGCTTCCCTAGGCAGGAACTAAGTCCGGCCTCGGAGACCAGGTCTACCTCGGGAGCCAGCGGCCGGGAACTGAGTCCGGCCGCGGAGAGCAGGTCTACCCACAGCCTCCCTAGGCAGGAACTAAGTCCGGCCGCGGACAGCAGGTCTACCCACAGCCTCCCTAGGCAGGAACTAAGTCCGGCCGCGGACAGCAGGTCTACCCACAGCCTCCCTAGGCAGGAACTAAGTCCGGCCGCGGAAAGCAGGTCTACCCACAGCCTCCCTAGGCAGGAACTAAGTCCGGCCGCGGAGACCAGGTCTACCCCGGAACCGAGTCCGGCTTGCGGAGAGCAGGTCTACCCACAGCCTCCCTAGGCAGGAACTAAGTCCGGCCGCGGAGACCAGGTCTACCTCGGGAGCCAGCGGCCGGGAACTGAGTCCGGCCGCGGAGAGCAGGTCTACCCACAGCTTCCCTAGGCAGGAACTAAGTCCGGCCTCGGAGACCAGGTCTACCTCGGGAGCCAGCGGCCGGGAACCGAGTCCGGCCGCGGAGAGCAGGTCTACCCACAGCCTCCCTAGGCAGGAACTAAGTCCGGCCGCGGAGACCAGGTCTACCTCGGGAGCCAGCGGCCGGGAACTGAGTCCTGCCGCGGAGAGCAGGTCTACCCACAGCTTCCCTAGGCAGGAACTAAGTCCGGCCTCGGAGACCAGGTCTACCTCGGGAGCCAGCGGCCGGGAACTGAGTCCGGCCGCGGAGAGCAGGTCTACCCACAGCCTCCCTAGGCAGGAACTAAGTCCGGCCGCGGACAGCAGGTCTACCCACCGCTTCCCTAGGCAGGAACCGAGTCCGGCGGCGGAGAACAGGTCTACCCCGGAAGCGAGGCCGGCCGCGGAGAGCAGGTCTACCTACAGCCTCCCTAGGCAGGAACCGAGTCCGGCCGCGGACAGCAGGTCTACCTCGGGAGCCAGCGGCCGGGAACTGAGTCCGGCCGCGGACAGCAGGTCTACCCACAGCCTCCCTAGGCAGGAACCGAGGCCGGCCGCGGAGACCAGGTCTACCCACAGCTTCCCTAGGCAGGAACTAAGTCCGGCCGCGGACAGCAGGTCTACCCACAGCCTCCCTAGGCAGGAACTAAGTCCGGCCGCGGAGACCAGGTCTACCCCGGAACCGAGTCCGGCTTGCGGAGAGCAGGTCTACCCACAGCCTCCCTAGGCAGGAACCGAGTCCCGCCGCGGACAGCAGGTCTACCCACAGCCTCCCTAGGCAGGAACCGAGGCCGGCCGCGGACAGCAGGTCTACCTCGGGAGCCAGCGGCCGGGAACTGAGTCCGGCCGCGGACATCAGGTCTACCCACAGCCTCCCTAGGCAGGAACCGAGGCCGGCCGCGGAGACCAGGTCTACCCACAGCCTCCCTAGGCAGGAACTAAGTCCGGCCGCGGAAAGCAGGTCTACCCACAGCCTCCCTAGGCAGGAACTAAGTCCGGCCGCGGAGACCAGGTCTACCCCGGAACCGAGTCCGGCTTGCGGAGAGCAGGTCTACCCACAGCTTCCCTAGGCAGGAACTAAGTCCGGCCGCGGACAGCAGGTCTACCCACAGCCTCCCTAGGCAGGAACCGAGTCCGGCCGCGGACAGCAGGTCTACCCACAGCCTCCCTAGGCAGGAACTAAGTCCGGCCGCGGACAGCAGGTCTACCCACCGCTTCCCTAGGCAGGAACCGAGTCCGGCGGCGGAGAACAGGTCTACCCCGGAAGCGAGGCCGGCCGCGGAGAGCAGGTCTACCCACAGCCTCCCTAGGCAGGAACCGAGTCCGGCCGCGGACAGCAGGTCTACCTCGGGAGCCAGCGGCCGGGAACTGAGTCCGGCCGCGGACATCAGGTCTACCCACAGCCTCCCTAGGCAGGAACCGAGGCCGGCCGCGGAGACCAGGTCTACCCACAGCTTCCCTAGGCAGGAACTAAGTCCGGCCGCGGAAAGCAGGTCTACCCACAGCCTCCCTAGGCAGGAACTAAGTCCGGCCGCGGAGACCAGGTCTACCCCGGAACCGAGTCCGGCTTGCGGAGAGCAGGTCTACCCACAGCCTCCCTAGGCAGGAACTAAGTCCGGCCGCGGAGACCAGGTCTACCTCGGGAGCCAGCGGCCGGGAACTGAGTCCGGCCGCGGAGAGCAGGTCTACCCACAGCTTCCCTAGGCAGGAACTAAGTCCGGCCTCGGAGACCAGGTCTACCTCGGGAGCCAGCGGCCGGGAACCGAGTCCGGCCGCGGAGAGCAGGTCTACCCACAGCCTCCCTAGGCAGGAACTAAGTCCGGCCGCGGAGACCAGGTCTACCTCGGGAGCCAGCGGCCGGGAACTGAGTCCTGCCGCGGAGAGCAGGTCTACCCACAGCTTCCCTAGGCAGGAACTAAGTCCGGCCTCGGAGACCAGGTCTACCTCGGGAGCCAGCGGCCGGGAACTGAGTCCGGCCGCGGAGAGCAGGTCTACCCACAGCCTCCCTAGGCAGGAACTAAGTCCGGCCGCGGACAGCAGGTCTACCCACAGCCTCCCTAGGCAGGAACTAAGTCCGGCCGCGGACAGCAGGTCTACCCACAGCCTCCCTAGGCAGGAACTAAGTCCGGCCGCGGAAAGCAGGTCTACCCACAGCCTCCCTAGGCAGGAACTAAGTCCGGCCGCGGAGACCAGGTCTACCCCGGAACCGAGTCCGGCTTGCGGAGAGCAGGTCTACCCACAGCCTCCCTAGGCAGGAACTAAGTCCGGCCGCGGAGACCAGGTCTACCTCGGGAGCCAGCGGCCGGGAACTGAGTCCGGCCGCGGAGAGCAGGTCTACCCACAGCTTCCCTAGGCAGGAACTAAGTCCGGCCTCGGAGACCAGGTCTACCTCGGGAGCCAGCGGCCGGGAACCGAGTCCGGCCGCGGAGAGCAGGTCTACCCACAGCCTCCCTAGGCAGGAACTAAGTCCGGCCGCGGAGACCAGGTCTACCTCGGGAGCCAGCGGCCGGGAACTGAGTCCTGCCGCGGAGAGCAGGTCTACCCACAGCTTCCCTAGGCAGGAACTAAGTCCGGCCTCGGAGACCAGGTCTACCTCGGGAGCCAGCGGCCGGGAACTGAGTCCGGCCGCGGAGAGCAGGTCTACCCACAGCCTCCCTAGGCAGGAACTAAGTCCGGCCGCGGACAGCAGGTCTACCCACAGCCTCCCTAGGCAGGAACTAAGTCCGGCCGCGGACAGCAGGTCTACCCACAGCCTCCCTAGGCAGGAACTAAGTCCGGCCGCGGAAAGCAGGTCTACCCACAGCCTCCCTAGGCAGGAACTAAGTCCGGCCGCGGAGACCAGGTCTACCCCGGAACCGAGTCCGGCTTGCGGAGAGCAGGTCTACCCACAGCCTCCCTAGGCAGGAACTAAGTCCGGCCGCGGAGACCAGGTCTACCTCGGGAGCCAGCGGCCGGGAACTGAGTCCGGCCGCGGAGAGCAGGTCTACCCACAGCTTCCCTAGGCAGGAACTAAGTCCGGCCTCGGAGACCAGGTCTACCTCGGGAGCCAGCGGCCGGGAACCGAGTCCGGCCGCGGAGAGCAGGTCTACCCACAGCCTCCCTAGGCAGGAACTAAGTCCGGCCGCGGAGACCAGGTCTACCTCGGGAGCCAGCGGCCGGGAACTGAGTCCTGCCGCGGAGAGCAGGTCTACCCACAGCTTCCCTAGGCAGGAACTAAGTCCGGCCTCGGAGACCAGGTCTACCTCGGGAGCCAGCGGCCGGGAACTGAGTCCGGCCGCGGAGAGCAGGTCTACCCACAGCCTCCCTAGGCAGGAACTAAGTCCGGCCGCGGACAGCAGGTCTACCCACCGCTTCCCTAGGCAGGAACCGAGTCCGGCGGCGGAGAACAGGTCTACCCCGGAAGCGAGGCCGGCCGCGGAGAGCAGGTCTACCTACAGCCTCCCTAGGCAGGAACCGAGTCCGGCCGCGGACAGCAGGTCTACCTCGGGAGCCAGCGGCCGGGAACTGAGTCCGGCCGCGGACAGCAGGTCTACCCACAGCCTCCCTAGGCAGGAACCGAGGCCGGCCGCGGAGACCAGGTCTACCCACAGCTTCCCTAGGCAGGAACTAAGTCCGGCCGCGGACAGCAGGTCTACCCACAGCCTCCCTAGGCAGGAACTAAGTCCGGCCGCGGAGACCAGGTCTACCCCGGAACCGAGTCCGGCTTGCGGAGAGCAGGTCTACCCACAGCCTCCCTAGGCAGGAACCGAGTCCCGCCGCGGACAGCAGGTCTACCCACAGCCTCCCTAGGCAGGAACCGAGGCCGGCCGCGGACAGCAGGTCTACCTCGGGAGCCAGCGGCCGGGAACTGAGTCCTGGCGCGGACATCAGGTCTACCCACAGCCTCCCTAGGCAGGAACCGAGGCCGGCCGCGGAGACCAGGTCTACCCACAGCCTCCCTAGGCAGGAACTAAGTCCGGCCGCGGAAAGCAGGTCTACCCACAGCCTCCCTAGGCAGGAACTAAGTCCGGCCGCGGAGACCAGGTCTACCCCGGAACCGAGTCCGGCTTGCGGAGAGCAGGTCTACCCACAGCTTCCCTAGGCAGGAACTAAGTCCGGCCGCGGACAGCAGGTCTACCCACAGCCTCCCTAGGCAGGAACCGAGTCCGGCCGCGGACAGCAGGTCTACCCACAGCCTCCCTAGGCAGGAACTAAGTCCGGCCGCGGACAGCAGGTCTACCCACCGCTTCCCTAGGCAGGAACCGAGTCCGGCGGCGGAGAACAGGTCTACCCCGGAAGCGAGGCCGGCCGCGGAGAGCAGGTCTACCCACAGCCTCCCTAGGCAGGAACCGAGTCCGGCCGCGGACAGCAGGTCTACCTCGGGAGCCAGCGGCCGGGAACTGAGTCCGGCCGCGGACATCAGGTCTACCCACAGCCTCCCTAGGCAGGAACCGAGGCCGGCCGCGGAGACCAGGTCTACCCACAGCTTCCCTAGGCAGGAACTAAGTCCGGCCGCGGAAAGCAGGTCTACCCACAGCCTCCCTAGGCAGGAACTAAGTCCGGCCGCGGAGACCAGGTCTACCCCGGAACCGAGTCCGGCTTGCGGAGAGCAGGTCTACCCACAGCCTCCCTAGGCAGGAACTAAGTCCGGCCGCGGAGACCAGGTCTACCTCGGGAGCCAGCGGCCGGGAACTGAGTCCGGCCG
>NW_028154587.1:165000-167500 GCF_965231275.1 Zosterops lateralis
CTCGCGACGCCGTCTCTCGCTCTCGGCCCCAGGCCGCCGCCGCCGCCGCGCCGCAGCACGGCGCGCCGGCGAGGACGAGCTCCGCCCCAGCGGCTCGCTCCGGGAGCGGGGAGCTACGGAGCGCTCCCCGAGTCTGCATTTAGGGGGACGAAGGCCCTTTGCGCGGTGCCCGACGGCGACCGCGACGCGACGGGCCTGCGAGGCGACCCCAGCCGCGCCGCCGGGGTGACCCCCCCGGACGGCGATTGATCGTCAAGCGACGCTCAGACAGGCGTAGCCCCGGGAGGAACCCGGGGCCGCAAGTGCGTTCGAAGTGTCGATGATCAATGTGTCCTGCAATTCACATTAATTCTCGCAGCTAGCTGCGTTCTTCATCGACGCACGAGCCGAGTGATCCACCGCTAAGAGTTGTCTGGCTTTCGGCACCGACCCCGCGCGCGCGGAGGGGCCCGGGAACCGCTCGCGCCGAGCGGCACCCCTTCGGATTTCGGCGAGGACGCCACGGAGGGGCGCGCCTCGCTCCGACCGTACGAGCACACACAAACGGAAGAGGATGGGAAAAAAAAGAAAGGACCCACGGAACGCTCCGAAGGCCGGCGAAGAGGTGGGGGGGCCCGCACCCCCGACCGCCTTCCCCCCGCCGCGAGGGGAGGCGCCACCTCGCGGCGTGGCCGTCCTTCGGAGGCGGCCCAGGCGCCCGGGCTCGGCCCGGTCTCCGCACGGAAGGGCGCGCCACGCGGCACGCGCCGGACCGCCAGGGGCACGGAGCCCCGCCCGGCCTCGCTTCACGGGACGACGCACTCGCACCTGAGCCGGGGGCGCGGCCGCCGGCCCCCGCTCGCGCTCGGCTCCCTCGACCGCTCCCGCGGACTTCGCCGAGCGCCGCCGCGCCGGAGACGCGGCCGGCCTTCTCTCCCCAGCAGCCTTGACAACCGCCCTGGAACGGCACGCGGCGACGACCGCCTCGCCGACGCGCCCCCGGCTGGACCGCTCCTCCCGCCGGGAAGGCGAGCGTCCGACGGCCGCGCTCCGCCACCGGCGCCGGAGGCGAGAACGGCCCGCCGAAGCACCCGAGCCGGCATCGCGAGCGCCCGAGGCCTGCCGGGCGGCAGACCCACCGCGCCCGCGGCCGCCCCTCCCGGGACCGCCGCCGCCGCTTCGCACCGCCGGGACCCCTTTTCCGCGGGCACGCGCCCGGAGGAAGGCCTGCGGCACGGGGCCGGGGAGGTTTGCCCGAGGCCCGCTCTCCTCGCTTCCGCTCAGAGACCGGGCGCAGGTGGCAGCCCCCCGCGGCCCGCCCGCACGCCCTCGTCCCTTCTCCGGCCCACACGCGGCTCGGGAAGGGCGACGGGGAAGCGACGGACGGAGGGGGCCCGGGCCGGGACCGCCGCGGGCGACGGCGGGCGCCTCCCGACCGACCATCCCCCGAGAGGGACACCCGCCGAGCGGCGACGCCGCCGCTCGGTCCCCGGGGTCGCCCGCGCGCTCCGTCGGCATCCAGCCACGAAGGCGCCCGCCGCAGCGCTCGCCCGGGGCGGGCGAGCGGTCGGACCGGGGACGGCCGGCGGGCGGCGCGCCGCCGGTGCGTTCCAGGAGAAGGCAAGGCCGTCGAGGGGAGACAGGCGCGACCGCGCGCCCGACGCGGCGCCGCACGCGAGACCGCGAGCGGCGGCCGAGGAAAGAGCGCGGCGGGCCCCGGCGGCCGCAAAACCCCGCAGCTCAGGAAAGGCGGAGGAGAGCACGCGCTCTCCGCCGGCAGTCGAGCCCGCAAATTCGAGGCGGGCGGGTCCGGCCCCGCGGCCGACCCGACCGCGCGCCGCGGCCTCTCCGCCGAGACCGGGCCGCGGAGAGGGGGGGGCAGGGCGCCCCTCCCCGGCGCGGCACGGGTGGCCCCCGCGCGCGCGACGGCCGCGACGGCCGCGACGACGAGAAGAAGCGCGGCCGGTCGCCACGGAACACGCCACCGCAGGGGATCGGGGGAGTGGCTCCCCTCCCCTGGAGGACGCCCGCGCCACCGGCCGGCACACCCGCCGCCGCCGCCGCCGCCGCCGCCGCCGCCGCCACGGCGGGCCCGTGCCGAGCCGCCCGAGTCTTTAAACCTCCGCCCGGGCTCGGCGGCCTTTCGGCCCTTCCTCGGCGTTTGGCGACGCCGCAGGAGAACCGGCGGACCGCCGAGACGCGGAGCGCTAGGTACCTGACCCTGGGGCGAGGGAAACGACCTGCATGGCCCCGCCGGGGTGCCTCCCCCACTGCCGCCCTCGGGGGAGCGTCCGCCGGCGGGGGCGCGCCCGACCATCCGCCGCCACCACCGCGGCCGTCCGTCTCGGGGCCCGGGGTTTCCCTCAGTAACCCGGCGCTGCGCCCGAGAGGACCGCCGCGGCTCGGGCCGCCCCGCCGGAGCGGGGACGCGGCCCGGCCCACCGAGAAACCTCACGCGCTCCCGGAACACCCGGAGGCCCGGCCCTGGGAGCCCCCTCTTCGGCGCCAGGGGACCGTTCGG
>NW_028154587.1:172500-177500 GCF_965231275.1 Zosterops lateralis
CGAGGCGCCGCCACCTCGGCGAACCGGGCCCGTCCTCGGGGCTTTCTGGGGGAAAAAGGCCGGGGGAAAGAGGCCTCAGCGGTCTCGATGCCGCAGAGCCCCGGCCGCGCCCACCCTTCAAAAGCCGCCGGCCACCACCGCAAAGCGGACGGACGGGCGGGCCGAAAAAAAAAAAAAGCACCCGCGCGGCCGAGCGGGGCCTCGGCTTAAGGCCGAGCAGCAAAGGGACGAGGCGCCGCCGCCTCGCCCGACACCATCGTATCTGGCCCGGAGGGAACACAGGGAGGGCCCTCGCCCCCTTCGCGAAACCGGCAGCAGCCGGGCCGGAGCGGGACGCGCTCGCGCGGCTTTTTCTCTCTCTCGCCATCTCAACTCCTCTGTACCCTTCTCCCCAGGGCACGACGGGAACCGGAACGGAGCCACGCGACTCTCGTCCCACACCTCGGGCGGCGCTTTCCTTCGCGCCGGCGGCCGCACGCGCGGCCGTCGCCTCTCGGCCCGCTTCGGACACAGGCACGGGACAGCCTGCGGGGATGCGGCCCGTCAACTCGCTCCCACAATACGGACAGACGAGTCCGGGACGGCGGACGCCCGCAAGACGACGAGTGGAACGTGACCGGGGGGGCGCCCTGGCGCACGCCGCCGCCGACCAAGACGTAACCGGAGGCAGCCCAAAACAGCGACCCCTTGGTGAACTTCCAGGCGCGGTGGGGAGAGCCGGTCTACCCGGCCTCCCGCGGCAGTCCACCCAAGTCCCGCCGGAGCGGGGTAGACCTGTTCGCCCCGCGACCGCGGGCCGCCGCAGGACCGCGCCGACCTCTCTGCAGGCGGCCGGCGAGCGCCGCGGCAGGCCCCGGAGCCGGGTAGACCTGACGTCCCCGGGCCGCCCCGGAGCGGGGTAGACCTGTTCGCCCCGCGGCCGCGGGCCGCCGCGCCGCCCCGCCGACCTCTCTGTCGAAGGGGTCGGCAAGCGCCGCGGCGGGCCCCGGGGCGGGGTAGACCTGGCGTCCCGGCGCCGACCCGGAGCGGGGTAGACCTGGCGTCCCGGGGCCGCCCCGGAGCGGGGTAGACCTGGCGTCCCGGGGCCGCCCCGGAGCGGGGTAGACCTGGCGTCCCGGGGCCGCCCCGGAGAGAGGTAGACCTGGCGTCCCGGGGCCGCCCCGGAGAGAGGTAGACCTGGCGTCCCGGGGCCGCCCCGGAGCGGGGTAGACCTGTTCGCCCCGCGACCGCGGGCCGCCGCGGCGTCGCGCCGACCTCTTTGCAGGCGGCCGGCGAGCGCCGCGGCGCCGACCCGGAGCCGGGTAGACCTGCCGTCCCCAGGCCGCGCCCGGAGCGGGGTAGACCTGGCGTCCCGGGGCCGCCCCGGAGAGAGGTAGACCTGGCGTCCCGGCGCCGACCCGGAGCGGGGTAGACCTGGCGTCCCGGGGCCGCCCCGGAGCGGGGTAGACCTGGCGTCCCGGGGCCGCCCCGGAGAGAGGTAGACCTGGCGTCCCGGGGCCGTCCCGGAGAGAGGTAGACCTGGCGTCCCGGGGCCGCCCCGGAGCGGGGTAGACCTGTTCGCCCCGCGACCGCGGGCCGCCGCGGCGCCGCGCCGACCTCTCTGCAGGCGGCCGGCGAGCGCCGCGGCGCCGCCCCGGAGCCGGGTAGACCTGGCGTCCCCAGGCCGCGCCCGGAGCGGGGTAGACCTGGCGTCCCGGGGCCGCCCCGGAGAGAGGTAGACCTGGCGTCCCGGGGCCGCCCCGGAGAGAGGTAGACCTGGCGTCCCGGGGCCGCCCCGGAGCGGGGTAGACCTGGCGTCCCGGGGCCGCCCCGGAGAGAGGTAGACCTGGCGTCCCGGGGCCGCCCCGGAGAGAGGTAGACCTGGCGTCCCGGGGCCGCCCCGGAGCGGGGTAGACCTGGCGTCCCCAGGCCGCGCCCGGAGCGGGGTAGACGTGTTCGTCCCGGACTGGGTGGGGGGGGCTACCGGTTCACCCTGCCATTTCACGCCGCCAAAGCGCTGCACCTACGCCCCGGGGCCGGCTAGACGAGGCGTCCCGCTGCCACCCCGCAGCCGGAGGAAAGCTCACAGCCTCGTAGCGCCGCCCAGCCGGATGGCTCCAGTGGCCCCCCTCCCGCCCACCCAACCAACCCGCTTTCAAGACCACAACCTATTTTCGACAAAATCCTCGCTCCCCCACCCCCTGCTTTTCATTTGCTCGTTTGGTTTTTTGGGGGGGTTATTTTTGTTGTTGTTGTTGTTGGGTTTTTTGGGGGGTTTTGGGGGGTTTTTTTTTGGTTTGGTTTGGTTTGATTTTTTTTTTTTTTTTTTTTTTTTTTTTTTGTTTTGTTTTGTTTTGTTTTGTTTTGTTTTGGTTTGGTTTGGTTTGGTTTGTTTTGGTTTGGTTTGGTTTTTTGAGGGGGTTTTTTTGGTTTTTTTTCATTTCCTGGAAGAACGGCTCTCCCACTCACTCGCAACAAGAAAGGTTTCAGGAAGAAAACGAGCTCGGCAAACCCGAGCTGTTTTCTTTTCGCGCCCGGACCGCTCCCGGCCGAGCTGATTGGGCAGGCTGCGCCCTGCCCTCGGCCCGCTCACGCGCCGAACCACCAAAACGGCGCCCCTGCCCCCCCCCCCCCTCCCCCCCCTGCACCAGAACCTATGGGGGAACAGCGGGGAGGGGCAGCAGGGACGGGCGGCCGAACCCGGCGCGGCTCGCCTCGCCTCGCCCCTTCCCCCCACCGACAGGGGCCGTGGCCGGGCGGCCGGCAAGCGGGCGGCCGCTTTCGGGCCGGTTCTTTCACGGTCCGCCGAGGTCTTCGGCCCTCGGCGCGGGGCTAGCGGGCCGCTGGGACCCGAGGCCGCGGCGCCCGGGGCCGGCACGAGGCCGCCGGCCCTCAGCCCGCCTTCACACAGACGGAGACGGACTCCCCCACTCGACACGCTCACATCCCGATGCCGCCCTCTCGGACGGGCCACCCCCCCACTCCGGCCAACAGCGCCACAGACGGGCGCACGCAGGCACACGCGCACGCACCCATCCACCCACGCATACTCTCGCATGCCCTCTCTCCCCGCCCCCGCCCCTGCCTCGGCTGTCGCGGCCGCCCATCGACGGTTGAGGGCGCCCTGCCCTCCGCCGTCAGCCTCCCTGGCGCTGCCTTCAGCCGTCTCCCGCCCCCCTCAGCGGTTGGGGGCGCCCCGCCCTCCACCGTCAGCCTCCCTGGCGCCACTTTCAAACTTTTCCCGCCCCCGGCTCTTCTCCCGTCAACGAACGCAGTTGGCCCAGCGACAGCGGGGGCAGGGCGAGGAGCAGGGAAAGGGAGCGAGCGAAGTAAAAATCGAGGCCGGGAGCCGGGCCGCCGTCCGTTCGGGCACGGAGGCGGCGGGAACGCCGCCAGCTCCCGAAGACTCTCCTCTTCCCTCCCGGGGACAAGCCGGGCTACCCGGGCTTTGGCGGGCAGGCGGGAAGGCGAGCCGGGGAGAACAGGTCTACCCACAGCTTCCCTAGGCAGGAACCGAGTCCGGCCGCGGACAGCAGGTCTACCCACAGCCTCCCTAGGCAGGAACTAAGTCCGGCCGCGGAGACCAGGTCTACCCCGGAAGCGAGGCCGGCCGCGGACAGCAGGTCTACCCACAGCCTCCCTAGGCAGGAACTAAGTCCGGCCGCGGAGACCAGGTCTACCCACCGCTTCCCTAGGCAGGAACCGAGGCCGGCCGCGGAGAGCAGGTCTACCCACAGCTTCCCTAGGCAGGAACCAAGTCCGGCCGCGGAGAGCAGGTCTACCCACAGCTTCCCTAGGCAGGAATCAAGTCCGGCCGCGGAGACCAGGTCTACCTCGGGAGCCAGCGGCCGGAAACTGAGTCCGGCCGCAGAGAGCAGGTCTACCCACAGCCTCCCTAGGCAGGAACTAAGTCCGGCCGCGGACAGCAGGTCTACCCACAGCTTCCCTAGGCAGGAACCAAGTCCGGCCGCGGAGACCAGGTCTACCTCGGGGACCAGCGGCCGGGAACTGAGTCCGGCCGCGGACAGCAGGTCTACCCACAGCCTCCCTAGGCAGGAACTAAGTCCGGCCGCGGACAGCAGGTCTACCCACAGCCTCCCTAGGCAGGAACCGAGTCCGGCCGCGGACAGCAGGTCTACCTCGGGAGCCAGCGGCCGGGAACTGAGTCCGGCCGCGGACATCAGGTCTACCCACAGCCTCCCTAGGCAGGAACCGAGTCCGGCCGCGGAGACCAGGTCTACCCACAGCTTCCCTAGGCAGGAACTAAGTCCGGCCGCGGAAAGCAGGTCTACCCACAGCCTCCCTAGGCAGGAACTAAGTCCGGCCGCGGAGACCAGGTCTACCCCGGAACCGAGTCCGGCTTGCGGAGAGCAGGTCTACCCACAGCTTCCCTAGGCAGGAACTAAGTCCGGCCGCGGAAAGCAGGTCTACCCACAGCCTCCCTAGGCAGGAACTAAGTCCGGCCGCGGAGACCAGGTCTACCCACAGCCTCCCTAGGCAGGAACTAAGTCCGGCCGCGGAAAGCAGGTCTACCCACAGCCTCCCTAGGCAGGAACCGAGTCCGGCCGCGGAGACCAGGTCTACCCACAGCTTCCCTAGGCAGGAACTAAGTCCGGCCGCGGAAAGCAGGTCTACCCACAGCCTCCCTAGGAAGGAACTAAGTCCGGCCGCGGAGACCAGGTCTACCCCGGAACCGAGTCCGGCTTGCGGAGAGCAGGTCTACCCACAGCCTCCCTAGGCAGGAACTAAGTCCGGCCGCGGAGACCAGGTCTACCTCGGGAGCCAGCGGCCGGGAACTGAGTCCGGCCGCGGAGAGCAGGTCTACCCACAGCTTCCCTAGGCAGGAACTAAGTCCGGCCTCGGAGACCAGGTCTACCTCGGGAGCCAGCGGCCGGGAACCGAGTCCGGCCGCGGAGAGCAGGTCTACCCACAGCCTCCCTAGGCAGGAACTAAGTCCGGCCGCGGAGACCAGGTCTACCTCGGGAGCCAGCGGCCGGGAACTGAGTCCTGCCGCGGAGAGC
>NW_028154586.1:0-185186 GCF_965231275.1 Zosterops lateralis
GGGGAAAATTTGGGGAAAATTTGGGGAAAATTGGAGGATTTGGGGGATTTTGGGCAAAATTTGGAGGATTTTAGGGGGATTTGGGGGATTTTGGGGGAGTTTTGGGCAAAATTTGGGGGATTTTAGGGAAAATTGGGGGATTTTGGGGAAAATTGGGGAATTTTGGGCAAAATTTGGGGGAGAATTGGGAAAATTGGAGGAATTTTGGGGGATTTGGAGGAATTTGGGGGAGAATTGGGGAATTTGGGGGATTTCGGGTGGATTTGGGGGTGATTTGGGGGATTTTGGGCAAATTTGGGGGAGTTTTGGGGAAAATTGGAGGATTTTGGGGGCATTTGGGAGGAATTTGGGGGATTTTGGAGGGAGAATTGGGGGATTTGGGGGGAGTTTGAGGTAAATTTTGGGGGTTTGGGGAAGAATTTGGGGGGATTTTGGGGAAAAATTGGGGGATTTGGGGGAAAATGGGAGTTTTGAGGGAGATTTGTGGGAAATTTTGAGAAATTTCAGGAAATTTGGATAAAATTGGGGAATTTTGAGGGTATTTGGGAGAAAAAAATCCCTTTTTTGTGGCCAATTTTCACACAAATTTCCCACGAATTTTTACAAATCCTAAATTTTTTTAATTCTCCATTTTGCCACACCCCAAACCCCCCCTGGGCACTCCCAGCACCCCCTAAACCCCCCAAAATTTGTATTTTTTCCCTCCCCAGGTGAGAACCTGCTGCGGATTTTGGGCTCCCCGGCCTCGTCCCCCTTTGGGCCGGGGCTGCTGAGCCACGGCCTGAGGTGTGGGAGCCCCCGGGCCCGGCTGGCCTGCGCCACCGCCCTCACCCTCATGGCCAGGTCAGTTTTAACCCAAAATTTATCTCAAAATACCCAAAATTCCCAAAAAAATCCAGCCCAGAATGGCCCGAAAAACCCTGATAAAAATTGCACCAAAATTGCCTCAAATTCCTCCAAAAAAACCCCAAAATTCACCCCAAAATCCCCCAAAAAACACCCAAAATTCACCCCAAAATCCTGTGTAAAATGTCCCAAAAAACCCTGATAAAAATAGCACTAAAATTGTCCCAAAATTGCCCCAAAATTCATCCCAAAACACCCAAAATTCACCCCAAAATCCAGCCCAGAATGTGCTGGAAAATCCTGATGAAAATCAGCCCAAAATTGCCCCAAATGGCCCCAAAATTGACCCAAAATTGCCTCAAAATTGTCCCAAAACCTCCCGATATATCGCGATAGGAGGGTGGGGGAGGGGCGGGGTCAGGGTCATATCACGACAGGAGGGTGGGGGCGTGGCTCTATCGCGATATATAGTGACGTGGCCCCTCCCCCCTGGCCGGGCTCCCCCCTGTGGCCGTTGCTCTGGGGTGGGGGAGGGGCGGGGTCGCGATATATTCCGATATAAGGGTGGGGGAGGGGCGGGGTCCCGATATGTCGCGATAGGAGGGTGGGGGCGTGGCCATATCGCGACATATCGTGACTGTGCCCCTCCCCCCAGGCCGGGCTCCCCCCTGTGGCCCCTGCTGTGGGGTGGGGGAGGGGCGCTGCCGCTGCTCCTGGGCGCGGCCGCCCGCGGGGGGGGAGGGGCCGCCCCTCCCCCCTTCCTGCTCTACGAGAGTGAGAGAACACCTGGGACAGGTGAGTGACCCAAATGCACCTGGGACAGGTGAGGGACACACCCAAATACACCTGGGGACACCCTAGATATACCTGGGGACACCTGGGACAGGTGAGTCACCTACACATACCTGGGGACACCTAAAACACACCTGGGGACACCTGGGGACATTGGGGACACCTAAAATACACCTGGGGACACCTGGGACACACCTGGGGACACACCTGGGGACATTGGGGACACACCTGGGACAGGTGAGGGACACACCCAGATACACCTGGGGACATTGGGGACACCTGGGACACACCTGGGGACACACCTGGGGACACCTGGGGACACCTGGGACACACCTGGGGACACCTGGGACACACCTGGGGACATTGGGGACACACCTGGGACACACCTGGGGACACCTAAAATACACCTGGGGACACCTGGGGACACCCAAATACACTTGGGGACATTGGGGACACCTGGGACAGGTGAGGGACACACCTGGGGACACCTGGGGACACACCTGGGGACATTGGGAACACCCTAAATACACCTGGGACAGGTGAGTGACACACCCAGATACACCTGGGGACATTGGGGACACCTGGGACACACCTGGGGACACACCTGGGGACACACCTGGGGACACCTGGGGACACCTGGGACACACCTGGGGACACCTGGGACACACCTGGGGACATTGGGGACACACCTGGGACACACCTGGGGACACCTAAAATACACCTGGGGACACCTGGGGACACCCAAATACACTTGGGGACATTGGGGACACCTGGGACAGGTGAGGGACACACCTGGGGACACCTGGGGACACACCTGGGGACATTGGGAACACCCTAAATACACCTGGGACAGGTGAGTGACACACCCAGATACACCTGGGGACATTGGGGACACCTGGGGACACACCTGGGGACACACCTGGGGACATTGGGGACAGCTGGGGACACCTGGGGACACACCTGGGGACACACCTGGGGACACCTGGGGACACACCTGAGACACCTGGGACACACCTGGGGACACACCTGGGGACACCTGGGACAGGTGAGGGGACATTGGGGACACACCTGGGGATGTTGTGTCCCCACAGGTGAACGACTACGGGAACAGCGGTGACACCAACAGGGACCTGGGGGACACCTGGACACACCTGGGGACACCTGGGGACAACCAGGACACCTTTGGGGACACCTGGGACCAACTGGACACACCTGGGGACATTGAGGACACACCTGAAGACACCTGGGGACACCTGGACGCACCTGGGGACATCAAGAATGGACTTGGGGACATCCAGGACACACCTGGGGACACTGAAGACACACCTGGGGACACCTGGGAGCACCTGGACACACCTGGGGACATCCAGGACACCTTTGGGGACATGGAGGACACTCTTGGTGACATCGAGGACACACCTGGGGACACCTGGACACACCTGGACACACCTGGGGACATCCAGGACACACCTGGGGACACCCTTGGTGACACCTGGGCCACCCCACATGTCCCCAGGTGTCCCCAGGTGACCCCCAGAGCCCCCAAACGTCCCCAAATGTCCCCAAACTGTCCCCAAATGTCCCCAACGCCCCCGAAACGTCCCCGAGTGTCCCCAAACTGTCCCCAAATGTCCCCAAGTCCCCACATTTCCCGTCCCCAAATGTCCCCAAATCGCCTCAATTGTCCCCAAACGTCACCAGACCCCTCTGAGTGTCCCCAAGTGTCCCCAAGGACAAATTCCTGTCCCCAAATGTCACCACCACCCTCCAAACGGCCCCGAATGTCCCCAGACCCCTCTGAATGTCCCCAAGTGTCCCCAGACCCCAATTCCTGTCCCCAAAGCCCTCAAATGTCCCCAAATGCCCCCAATTCTTGTCCCCAAGTGTCCCCAGACCCCTCTGAATGTCCCCAAATGTCCCCAAATCTCCCCCAGATGTCCCAAAACCCCCCAAATTCCTGTCCTGACACCCCCAAAATGTCCCCAAATCCCTCCAAATCCTGTCCCCAAATGTCCCCAGTGTCCCCAAACCCCCCAAATCCTTGTCCCCAAACCCCCAAATTGTCCCCAAATGCCCCAAATTCCTGTCCTGACACCCCCAAATTGTCCCCAAATCCCCCCAAATCTTGTCCCCAAGCCCCCAAAACACCCCCAAATGTCCCAAATCCCTGTCCCCAAGTGTCCCCAGACCCCTCTAAATGTCCCCAAATGTCCCCAGACCCCAGTTCTTGTCCCCAAATGTCCCTAAACCACAATTCCTGTCCCCAAATGTCCCCAAACCCCCGAATGTCCCCAATCCCTGTCCCCAAGTGTCCCAAATGTCCCCAGACCCCCCTGAATGTCCCAAAACTCCCAAAACTCCCCCAAATGTCCCCAATTGTCCCTCAGTGTCCCCAAATGTCCCCCCCTGTCCCCAGGTGTCCCCAGGTGTCCCCCCCTGTCCCTACTCTTTGTCCCCCCACGACCTTCGGCTCCTCCCCGGGGGCCGCCCCCCCTCTGTCCCCGCCTGTCGCGCGGCTCTGTCGCGACATTCCCCGCTCCTATCGGCCCTTCTATCTAATAAGAGAGGGTTGGACCGAGACAGCCGTGGACACGACCAGTGTGGGTAATTCTACAAAGCCCCTCTGTTCCATCTCCAATGGCAGGTCACAGACTCCTCCAGACAGTTGACAAATGCAGACACGTTTCCATTGGCCCAGGGCAGAGGAAAGAATGTAAACACACATTGTTTGGTTTGCCCTTCAGGGGGCTCACACCTGCACACCAACAATTCTATTGAATGACCTTGAACACCCCGTTATCTTTCCCAAAAACACCTGAATATCGAATTCTGGCTGCGCCACAGCTCACTGGGAATTTTCTTGAGTGTCACAGGCCAGGCCTCAGTCAGGGTAGTTCAATATCCATAGATAAATCATGGTTTCTTTGCCTAAGAAATTCAGCAACAAGTGTGGGTTTAACCCTGGGTTTGTGGGGTCAGTGTGGGTTTAAACCTGAATTTGTGTGTTTAATGTTTATTTAAATGTGGTTTGTGGGGTCAGTGTGGGTTCAAACCTGGGATTGTGGGGTCAATGTCTATTTAAACCCAGACCTGATTTCATTTGTAAAACTTTTGGCTCCGTGTTTGGTGCTGCTGATTCTGATCCCAACTTTGGCATTGGCCCAACCAGCCGAGGCCGTGCCCGGGCCCCACATTGTCCCCATCCCTCGGTGACACTTCCAGCCCAACCTGGGACACCTTGAAGGGAAAGGCCTGGGGGAAGGGTCAGGGGACAGCTGGGGACAGCTGGGGACACGGCCATGGGGGCGGGGCCAAAACCATAGGCAGTATTGGCGTAATTGCCACCACCATAAAGAGATTTGGCGCAGAAATAGGTGCCCGAATCATCTCCTTTGAGGTTGTCCATGGTCAGTGTCACCGAGCTCTGCCCGTTGTCCCGGGAAATTGAGCCCCGGCCCTTCACTGACGGCGCGTAGTAGATGTGGCCACCATTGCTGATCCCTGCGAGCCATTCCAGTGACTGCCCGGGGCTCTGTCGTACCCAATAATAGGAGAACCTCCCAAAATCGAACCCGGATCCGCGGCAGAGCAGAGTCAGGGACCCCCCGGGGTCTGCTCGGCCCCCCCGGACTCCAGCAGGGTCACGGCCGCCCGGAGCCCTGCGGGAAAAAGGGGAGATGGGGATGGGAAAAGATCAACCACTGACACAAAACCCTGACCAATCAAATCCTTGGACATAAAACTTAAATTGAAAAAGAATAATTAATTATTATTTTTTATTATAATATTATTTTTATTTTGTAATTATTAATGATCAGCTTAAAAAATGACCCTGACCCTGCTGGAGTCCGGGGGCGACCTCCAGCCCCCCGGGGGGGTCCCCGACTCTGCTCTGCCGCGGATCCGGGTTTGATTTCGGGACTTATAGAATTAACTGGGTTCAACAGAGCTCCAGAAAGGGGCTGGAATGGATTGCAGGGATCAGGAACAGTGATGGTGCCACCAGTTACGGCCCATCAGTGCAGGGTGGGTTCAGGATCTCCAGGGACAACGGGCAGAGCTCGGTGACACTGACCATGAACAACCTCCAGGACGAGGATTCCGGCTCCTATTTCTGCGGGAAATCTGCTGGTGGTGGTGGTCCTGCTGCTCATGGTGATGATAGCAGTGCTATCCCCATCTCGGTGTCCCCAAGTGTCTCCACAGCCCAGACCCTTCCCTCAAACCTCAGCCCCTGGCCCAGCCCTTCACCCTTTCCCCCAACCCTGCACTGGTTCAGCCCCAAATGTCACCTCTGGGTCACACTTGGGACTCCTGTTGCCCAAAGTTTCCCTGAATCTGTGAAGATTTTGGGCACAAGATTGAGGTAAAGGGTCAAGAATTTTAATTTTAGGACAGAAGTCCCAATGTGAGGCCAATGGGGCAGATTTGGGTCTCTGGCTGTGACTTGTTGTGAGCAGTGGAAATTTCGGGTGGGAGTTGACAAGTCTTGGGTCAAATGGTTGGGAATGGAGGGACAAGGTTGAGCTCAGGGTGAGAATGTTTCCAATTTGGGTTCAAGGGTTGGGGTTTGGGGCCAAGGGTTGGGGTTTGGGGCCCAGGGTTGGGGTTTGGGGCCAAAGCAGCCCAAGCAGTCCAGCATTGGGGCAGCCGGGGGAGATCTGGGGCAAAGGGCCAAGAGCTGGGCCAGGGGCTGAGGTTTGGGGGAAGGGTCTGGGCTGTGGGGACACCTGGGGACACCGAGATGGGGGTGAGATAATCACTGGCATTGTCACTATAGTTCGCAGCATCACCAACAGTACGAGTCCTCTTGGCACAGAAATAGGAGCCGGAATCCTTGTCCTGGAGGTTGTTCATGGTCAGTGTCACTTGAGAAGGAAGTTATCATCAATGCATTTCTGGAACCTCCTGAACTGCCTGTGTCCTGCTGTGTTGTCCCTTCAACAGGTGTAAGGGTGGTTGAAGTCCCTCATGAGGACCAGGGCTTGTGAACATGAGGCTGCTCCTACTTGTCTGTAGTGGGCCTCACAGACTCGGTCTTTCTGGCCAGGTGCCTGTAGCAGTTCCCCACTAATAATGACCCCTGTTCCTGCCCTCCCTTTAATCCTTACCCATAAGCTCTCAGTCAGCTCCTCATCCATGCACTCCAGCTGGTCAACAGAGAGGGTGACACCATTTGTCTCCCCTGCCTTTCCCTCATGAAGTGTCTTTGCCCTTCCATTCCAGCACTCCAGACAGAGGAGCCATCCCACCACCTCTCAGGATGCCAATAAGGTCTTAGCCTTGCAGGCTTCCACATGTCTCTAGTTTCTCCTGTTTACTTCCTTCCCATCCTACCTGATATTTTTGGAATAGAGGATTTAAGCTGGGCTCCTGGTGAAGCTGATTTTCTGCCTGGAGTGGCTGGAATTCTTTGGTGCTGTTCCTTCAGGTGTTCTCCACTGACCTGCACACCCTCTCCAGGCTGTGGCCGTCTCTTTCTGGCTTGGAGAGCCAACTGGTATGAGTGGGATGGCACGTCATACCACATCTTATCACTGTTAAATCTCTTCAGGTGTCTCAAATTTTTACACTTAAAGTGCAATAAATGCCCACACTAACTAGACAGGATTTTTTCAACTGTATTTACAACAGTTACTGATCTATCAATATGGTATGAAAGCCTATTAAGTGTGACACCAAAGAGGCCTCAATCAAATCTTTTAATCCTACAAATACTCACTGGCACACTTTCAAAATACTTCTAATCTCAAACTACAATTTTTTATTACAATAATTTCTAAGTAAGAATGTATTTAAACAGGGACTGATTTATTAAAAAACTATGGACATTGATCTAATACCAATATCCAACTATGACGGACAAAGACTCTCTAACAGTTTAAAGTTAGAAAGTGTGTGTTTATTACGACGCCGGGCAGCGTGCGGGATAGCTCCCAGAAACACACGCGCAATTTACAGATCATCACAGGGTCTTTTATCTTCAGGAGTATTGAATACACAAACTACAAATGCATATTCATAGCTCTGACACCTCGCATTCCCCGCTTCGTATGGTAATTAGCCCAAAAAGCCATCAAGCATGCGTAGTTTGTTCTTTGAAATGGGTCGGTGGTCTTTTTAATGGGGTGGGGTCCCAAAATGATGAAGTAAGATTGTCTTCCTCAGCTCTGACTTTTTAACCTTTAGTGTTCGTGACAGCTAAATCCTGTTTTTCCCAGGACGGTTTGATTTATGATTGTATTGTGTTCATAGGGCCTATTGATTATTCAGGATGCAGAAGCCCTAGTTTGACAGTTCTCATGATTTATCAGTTCCTTATCAGTTCCTTCAGTCTGGCTTCTGTTAGCAAAAGGGAAGTCCTAGCTACATTATCTCAGCACTATCTATTTTGACTACCGTCTTCAATGCCTCATTTTCCCCACTTCTCTTTTTAAAGTGAGTAAATTCTTTTACTCAAAAGAGTCTTTCTCATCAATTCAATCTGTACAGCTAGTGTCTCTTAAGACCAAGCCATACGCTTTTGATAATGAGGTTAAGGCTGCTATTCGTCGTAGCATCCCTCAGTTCCAAACAAGCATCACAACAGATCAACACAACTATAGGGTGGACTAAGGCATTTAGTACCAGTTGCTGTTGGAGACCACCCAAAAGGCACATTCCACTAATGATGGGATAAATGTTCCTCAAGCCTCTTAAATACTCTTTTGATGGTTTCTGTGTTACAGTTAATTGTAATTAATGTCCTTCTTTCTTAATTTCCTTTGATGATTTCTTTCAATCTGGGATGTTCCTATGGGTACAGGCAGTATCTTACAGGAGCCTGATAGGAAAAATCACATCCCTTAATTCTAACAAAATTGCAAACACACAAATTGAATTGGGTTACAACTTGGTTGTCTATTTCTATAATGCAGCATGCTGTCTTTGGACAGACACAACCTTGCCCTGTATACACCAGTGAAGTTTTCTATTTGTCTCAAAGTGACAGATCCTAACTGTCTTCTTGCAGTACAGGGCTCTAGATTAACAGTTTGCTATTTTCTTTCAATTTCTTGTGCTCACATTCGGTGTTCAGAAGGGTACAATACAGTTCCCTCATGATTTAATCTTTAGGGGACTATTGGCATGTATAGTTAAAACAAAGGCTGTCACTGTACTAGTCACAGGGTTATAGGTGAAATACTCCCAACCCTGTTTCTAGCACCCCAGTGAGAGATCTCTAGATGGCACCTGGGGATCACAGCCTTTCTATTACAGGTATTTGAGTCATACTTTTTTATTGCACACCCCTCTATTTTGAGTCTAAATGGAGGACATTTCCTTCCCATAACCCTTAGCATCTTATTTAAAGCCTTACGAGAGTAAGCATCATAAGCTTTTCTTTGGCACCTGTTTATCTCAGTCACATTACAGCAATAATTACAACTTTCCACATAGTGTCTATAGTAGCTATTAGTCCATCTATTTGTGGTTCCGAGTGAGTTTCACGGTGGTCTTTTTGCCTGGTGTGATCTTCCAGATTCCTTCTGGGCCTTTCCTCACTCGGGAGTGATGGATCCAGGCCTTCTGTTCTTTGATCTTGATTGCAGTGAAAGTAGTAAGAAGCATCTGGAATGCTCCTTCTCACTGTGGTTCCAAGAACCTTTCTGCAAAAGACTTAATTTCTAGGTTGTCTAATTTTTTTGTTTTGAGCTCCAGCGACATATTTCTTAAATTGTCTATTTAGGGCCACCATATACTTGTGGCTCTCTATCTGGGGATATGGTGGCTGGAACTCTACCCCCGGTATTATTTTTGCAACCGTGCTTTGGTTACTTCTCGGGCTTTAGCCGTTCTAGTAGGCAAGGCTTCTGGCCATCCTGAAAAGGTATCAGTTAACACCAATAGGTAACGATATCCTCCCTTCCCGGGCAGCTCTGTAAAATCAATTTGTTATTGTTGCCCAGGTCCACAGCCTTTCCCAATTTGTCTCATTTTAGGCTTTGGTGTATTTTTGGGATTAGTTTGGAGGTAAAGACTATACTGACGGGTTACCTGTATCACTGTACCTTGTAACTTTCTGGCCACAATTCTTTCTTTCAAATAACTATACAAGATGTCTATTCCCCAGTGTGTTTTCCCATGTTCTCTTTGCACTAATGGCCATAACAAATAGGATGGTACTACAAGCTTCTCTTTCTCTGTCATGGCCCACCCTTCCTGATTATAATTTGCTTTTTCTGCTTTAATAAGTTTCTTACCCTTTATATTATATACTGGCTTACCTTTAATCCATAAGTGCTGCCTCAATTGTCTCATCGGGTACCTCACCTTTAGCTGCGTCTTTTGCCTCTCTGTCCGCCAGCATATTCTTTCAATTAGAGCTCACTTTTTGATGCGATCTGTGCCATCCTCTCAAGTAGCTACACAGCATCTAGCAGCTTTAGGATTTTTCCAAATGGCTCCGTGTGCAAGGACTACCTCAAAGGCATACCTTGAGTAAATGTCCAGCCTTCTGTGCAGAGGTGTTGGTGGGCAATGGTCCAGACTCTATTACCTCTCTGCTGATGGTAACTGCATACCCAGCATGCCTCTTTCCACTAACCACGTAGCTGCTTCTGTCAGTAAACCAGGTCTCAGCATCCTCAATCGGAGTGTCCTTCAGATCCGGGTGACTGGAGTAGGTGGTTTTGATGGTCTCCAGGCGGTCGTGGATCACTGGTTCTCCTATACTCCCGCTGAGGAAGGAAGCTGGGTTCACAATGTTAGTTACCACAATCTTAGCTTGGTACATTAGGAATCTCTGTGGGGAGATTTAATGTCCTCCTTTTCTTCAAGGACTGCAGACATTGTATGGGACACTAGCACAGGCATCTTCTGGCCTAGAGTGAATTCTGAGGCACTCTGGCCATCCTTTAGGAGCCGTGTACTCACATCTGGAAGTCCGAGGGCTGGAGCTGACATGACGGCCTTCTTTAGCTGGTTAAAGGCCTGAATAGCTTTTTTAACCCAGGTAAATGACTGTTTGCCTCATCAGCTGGGCTTTCTTCTGGGATCTGCAAGCCCAAAAAGTTTAGGAGGCTTACCGTCCGGTCCACTCATGTTCTCTGGATCTGGGTAGCTATTAGGAGGTCTTCTGCATACTGGAGCAACTGTTTGCAAACTGCTCCCCAAATATCTTCTATCCAGTTTGAGGTTCTCCTGTGCGAGGACCACCTCAGAAGACTCAAATGAAAAGATTTTCTGGCTGGCTTTATGGAGAGGGAGGCAAAAGAAAGCATCTGCACATCTAAAACAGTAAATGAGTTAACAAGATATAAGGGTTAGCAACTACTGAATACAAGCCTTCAGTTATCTTGTCAACAGCTAAGTTATGACTTGTCAGGCTTCTTTACTGGCACGATAGGAGTGTTGAAATTAAACTGACACTCCTTCAGTAGTTTTATCTTTAAAAAGTTTTCTTTGCCCTGCCGGCATGTCAGGAGCCTACACTCCAGGAAACACCTAATCTATTTTCTTTTTTTATTATTATTATTATTTTTTTTTTTTTTTTACATTAAACTTAACAGTTTTACATTCTTTACCTCCAAAATAATTTTTCTATTTTTAAATATTACTTTTGCCTCCAGCTGCTCTAGCAGATTTCTGCCCAAAAGTGCAGATGGAGCATTAGGCATATATAAAATCGATGGATTCTCTATTGTTTCCCCAATTTAAACTTCAATGGTTTGTAAATGTAAGCCTTTTTTAGGTTGGCCAGCTGCTTCTTTTACTATTACATAGTTACTGGTTACAGGTGTTAGGGTTTTATTGCCCCGATGTCTTATCAAGAATTTTATTTCTTTTTCTCTGTTATGGCATCAAGCAGCAATTGGGATCTGGTAAATGCTGCTTGATTACAAACTTCATTTTCTTAGCAACCCCTATTGGATCACTTCGATAGCCTTTAGCACCCTTTTCCCAAATCTCTAAATCACTCTCCATTAGAGGTCATTCCTTGTCGAAGCACCAGCTGTTGAAGAAAGAATTTTATTTTTTTTTTTTAAAGGAAAAATTCTTTTTACTTAAAAGAAAAACCCCATACAATTGCCTAGACACTTAATCCAAATTACTGGTTATTAATTTTTAGGGTTTCTGAAATTCCGTTTCTGGGCAGGGGAACTCTTTGAACCAGCTTTTCAATTCTTGTTCCTTCTATTCTTAAAACAAAAAGTTAGCAATATGTATTCTTTAAAACAAGGCTCGAAGCACCAGCTGTTGAAGAAAGAATTTGTGTTTACATAAAAAAGGAAAAATTCTTTTTATTTAAAAGAAAAACCCACGCGATTACCCAGACACATAATTCAAATTACTGGTTATTAATTTTTAGGTTTTCTGAAATTCCATCCCTGGGGAGGGGAACTCTTTGAACCAGCTTTTCAATTCTTGTGCTTAAAACAAAAAGTTAACAATTGAAGAAAATTTGCAATCAACTTCTTATACACTGTCCCCCTTCACCAAAACCTGTTTATGTGATAGCAATTTTTTTTTTAGGCTCACAAAACAATGGGTTCAAAAACACTCCACAAATTTTTGCACTGAGGAAAAAGCGGGGGGTTCCTCGGTCAGGCAGTTTTGGCTCTTTTTACAATTAAAACTGTATTCCACAAACAAACAATAGTTAAAACAAACACGTCAGGCTTTTCAGAATTTCAAAGATACAGCCGGAGGCGACAGATCCCGGCTCCCTGCCGGTTACCGGGACAACCCAGATTCCTGCCTGATCACTGTGATATGTCACAAAAAACCACCCAAAACTTTTTTTTTTTTTTTTTTTTTTTCTTATAAACAACAAACAGCCTATTCACCCACAGATGTTTTTCTATTGAACAGCACACTGATTAAAATCACACTATCAGTTATGCGGTC
Source organism: Zosterops lateralis (assembly GCF_965231275.1). Taxonomy (NCBI): domain Eukaryota; kingdom Metazoa; phylum Chordata; class Aves; order Passeriformes; family Zosteropidae; genus Zosterops; species Zosterops lateralis. Next base: position 12,529 of record NW_028154586.1, read on the forward strand.
AGAAATTACAGCGCTCTCCGTGACACCCTCCAGTCACGGCCCAAGCACATCCCCCCTGAATTCCTCTGCTTTTCAGCAGAGATATCCTTCCGTGGATCGGCGGGGGTTTTAAAATCTCTTAAAAACAAAAACACAACACAAACTTAAAAACAAAAACACTTACAACACAAACTTTCACAATTCACACACATACAGTCACTCAATCACAAAGAAAACCCAAACAGACACGAATACACACACATCCAGCGTTCGCGACCGCAACTCAAAACGGGACCCTGTTCACCTTAAAAATTCAGGCTAGCCTCTCAGATTATGAATCACCAAAGTGCACCTTTAAACTACAAGCCAAATTGGAACCAATACAATAGCTCTGTGCTGCTGCTGCTTTCCCCCTTGAATGCAGCCTACAGTGACCAGCGTTACCTGGACAAACCAAAGATGGAGCTACTACGCTCCCGACATCAATAGCTCTGTGCTGCCGCTGCTTTCCTCTTTGAATGCAGCCCACAGTGACCAGCTTTACCTGGACAAACCAAAGATGGAGCCACTACGCCCCCAATACCAGCATCTCTATGCTGCTGCTGCTTTCCTCCCCTGGAATGCAGCCAACAAGTGACCAGCTTTACCTGGAACACAACAACACAACAACAATACTCCTCGGAGATTCCAAAACCCAGGCCTCTGCTTTGCATAAGACGTCTCTTATGACTTATAAGCCGCCTCTATTCAAAGGTACCTTCATTCAATACATTTTTCTTTAAACATACCTTTTGTCCGTAGTTCCAGGAGGTTCCGGTCTTTCCCCGGGTGGACGGTAAGGTCTGAGGAGCCCTCACTCCGAAAACTTCCGGGTGGGCGCCCTGAGGGGTCCTAGACCCCACCGGCCCCACGGCCAGAAAGAGCAGTTCTCCTGGCTGGCTCGCCAAAATGATTTATTAAAAAACTATGGACATTGATCTAATACCAATATCCAACTATGACGGACAAAGACTCTCTAACAGTTTAAAGTTAGAAAGTGTGTGTTTATTACGACGCCGGGCAGCGTGTGGGATAGCTCCCAGAAACACACGCGCAATTTACAGATCATCACAGGGCCTTTTATCTTCAGGAGTATTGAATACACAAACTACAAATGCATATTCATAGCTCTGACACCTCCCATTCTCCGCTTCGTATGGTAATTAACCCAAAAAGCCATCAAGCATGCGTAGTTTGTTCTTTGAAATGGGTCGGTGGTCTTTTTAATGGGGTGGGGTCCCAAAATGATGAAGTAAGATTGTCTTCCTCAGCTCTGACTTTTTAACCTTTAGTGTTTGTGACAGCTAAATCCTGTTTTTCCCAGGACTGTTTGATTTATGATTGTATTGTGTTCATAGGGTCTATTGATTATTCAGGATGCAGAAGCCCTAGTTTGACAGTTCTCATGATTTATCAGTTCCTTATCAGTTCCTTCAGTCTGGCTTCTGTTAGCAAAAGGGAAGTCCTAGCTACATTATCTCAGCACTATCTATTTTGACTACAGTCTTCAATGCCTCAGTATGTTTATGTAAGTGTATAAAAAGATGTCCTTACTTAACATAAGTTAAATAAGGCTTTATAAGAAACTAGTGCACAAAATGGGAGCTGCCTTTAGCAGTTCATCCTTCTGGCCGCAGAACACATTTATTAATCATTCAGTACATTTTGCTATTTTGATAGCTGAGAAAACCTTTGAAGATGCATTGTTTCAGAGTTCATTGGTTTGGCTTGGGTTTTGGTTTTTTAGCTCTTTTTCTTTGTTTTCCAAAGGGAGAAATGGTAAAATATAGGATTTTCCTTTATGCAATGTGTTCTTTGACTTTCTCCAGTCTGCTGTTACTAAGATGATTAATTGCTCAGACTGGAAGATAGGACTCTTTTCAGAGTCCTTGTTATCTGATAGAGGCTAAATTCATTGGGGATGGGGAGAGGAAAATATATTAGTTTTGGTTTACAAAGTAGTTTGTGCATTTTAGAAGTAAAGTTTGAAGGAACCCCAGCATTTCTGAGAGAGGCGTGAGAAAAGAAGCAAGGCAGCTTCATGAAGTAAATCATGTTTGTTCTTTAGGAGTTTTGGGCTACTTGCCTATGGGAAGAGTTAATTCTTTATGTATACAGGAGACTTAATTATGCATTTATACTAGTGCATTCATCTGCAAACTAAGCCTCTGGACAGCTTGCATGAAAGCTTGTGCAAAGTCATTCACTGTAGCATGGGGTCGTGTCTCCAGAATCATCATCTCCAGTGAAAACCATAATTTGTTGTCTCACTGGAGAAGTGTACTCAATATTACCTTCCTGGGGGGAAGGTTGGATTGTCATCCCGTGGACCCAGTTGGCTCCTCAGAGTCTCCTGAGAATGGGGTCACTCTGTGTGATGGGGTCACTCTGTGTGGATGTTTGCTACACACCTCAGGAGAGATGCTGGATGGTGGCAGAGCCTAAAGGAGGAGCTGGGGGAGAGGCTGCTCAGGATCCAGAACTGTGTGTGGATTTTCTCAAACAGTACTTAGTGTGGATGAAGGACCCTGCTGCTCCTGGTGAGAGGTACAGATAGCCTTGGGAAGGTGACAGCAGAAAAACCTGTTTTCACTTGCTGTGCTCTCTCCTGAGCTCAGATGCTACCTTGTAGGACAAGAGCTGTTTGCTGAGGATTTCCTTTAGTCTGGGGTTGTATGGACAGCAAGATCTCTGTAAGAACATAATGCCCTGTATGGCAATAGTTGTAAGTAAAGGATCCAAAGTGATTTCTGACCTGCTCTGTGGTCTAGAGACAAGAGTCTCTGTGATAACTGCAGCAAAGGATGGCCTGTGTGGATCCCTTGATTTCTCTCTCTGTATTTCACTGTGTGTGCCCTTCTGCAGTGAGTGGTGAGCAGATGGGCTTGACTGGCATAGGCTGTCTTTCAACAGCTGCTTCTTCTGTGACACAAAATGAGGAGAGATCCATTTTCTTTTAGCAGCTGTGAGAGTGCCCCTTTGGTGGTGCTGACGAAAGTTCATCTGCAGCTGCATTTATGTAGGAAAGTTTCCACTGGTTTAATTCTTCTCCAAAGTCAGTCCCACTTTCTGTTTTTGCTGCATGATATCTCTATGCCACTGAGGAAAGCTGAGTGTCCTAATGTACCTCTCTAAGCTCTTGGGCCAGTCCAAGCCTCTTGCTTTGTTGCATGTGGCAATGTTAGAGCTGATGGAAATCCAAGTGGCTTGGCTGCTGTAGAGTTTTTGACTGGGATGGGGAAAATGAGGGAAAATTTTGTAAGAAGGGAAAATCCACTCCCTTTTGTCTCTTTCCCTACCAGCTTTATGAAATCTGTGTATTTTCAAATAATATTGCCTTCTATGATTCTTGCTTGTAAATGAAAAATAAACCCAAGAATTTCAAGTCCTTCTAGAGTAAGTAGATTTTCTGGTTTTCCTTGAAAAAGGTTTTGTGCACAGACTTTGGTATTTTAGCAGAACATTTAGTTTTCTATACCTAATTTGCTACTGCTTGTCTTCCTTATCACCATCCCAAGCTGCTCCTCCCACTCCAGATAAAACTTAAGAGGGGGCTGGAGTGCCAGAAGTATCAGACTGACATCTTAGTCACCTCAGAAAGTTCTGTTTTTCCAATGAGTAAGTTAGAGAATAAAGGAGCCGCACTGGAGGAGAAAAAAAATGGGTCTGTTTTGGAATGGAAAATACCTGTCAACTCTGTCAGCTCTTCTCTTCAGCCTCCAGAAATGCAAGCATTAATTCTGTCCCTGAATATCACCTGATGGTCTAACTCTGAAGACCCCATTTCTTTTAGAGCTTTGTTGCCTTCTTCTCATTGTCATTCATACTGTATAAATATATTCTGAATTATATGAAATGGTTACTTCCTGTAAGTGGGTTGAACTAGCCATTTGGTACATACTGCTCTAGCTATAAATAATCCATGTTTAAGACAGGCTAGATGGTCTCTGGAAAAATTTCCAGCACTTTGTTTCTGTTGTGGACATGAGAAAACACTATCAGGTTTTTCTTTATACAATGTAGTTCATAGGTTTTTCTTTTGAAAAAAAAAAAAAAAGAAAGCTTGTTTTTGATATCAGTTTCTTCTGCCCAAAACTTACTGACTGCTGCTATCTTACCTTGTTCATGAAAGATCAAGGACTTTTGCTACCTGCTATGACTGACTGATGGATGATCTGCTGAAGAAAAGTAAAAAGTGTGAAAGTTGGAAGTGAAAGTTATGTGAGGGTGATGTATATCTTTATCTAAAGAGGTCTCAAACATATAGTTGTTCCAGGGGAGTTTTGGATGGGATATTGGTCAGGCTTTGGAAGTGGTGGAATCACCATCCCTGGGAGCGTTTCAATAATATCTAGGTGTGGTACTTGGAGACATTGTTTAGTGGTGGAGTTGGTAGTGCTGAGTTAACAATTTGACTCGATGAACCTAAAGGTCTTTTACAGCTGTCATAATTCTATGATTTTATGAATGTTTTACATGCTGTACTGGTGTGTTTACAGCAACTTCTGAATAAGAGGCCATGTTTTGCCCCCTGCAGTAAAGTAGGAGTTTTTGTAACTGGGCCATTTGTTATAGCTGCAGAACAGATTTATCAGAATAACAGTTAAATCTGGGGGTGAACAAGAAACAGGAATAATGCAAATAGCCTTCTGTTATTGAAGCATATTGAAATGCTTCTATAATAACTTGGAGAACAGAAAAGCTGAAATACTCCATCAGCTTTTTTACTTAGGTTGAGCAATTAGATCAGAGAACTCAATGGCACCTTGTGTACAAGAGAAAATCTAGGAGCATCACTGTCTGAAGAGCCCAGCTGGAAAGTGACATGATGGCACATTTCCTCCTGCCAGTGATGTCTCCTTGTCATCAGAATTGTCATCATTACTGCTCTTCTTTCAGGCTGCTGTAACTTGGCTATTCATCAGATTTTGTCCTGGTTACTTACAAAATGTATCCACCGCAGCTTTAGGTGGTGGCTCGAAGAGTTGCTGCTCTTTCATGTTGAGAGCAATAATGTAGTGACATAAACAGCAATGGATCCTTCTAGGGTGATAGAAGCAGTGCAATTAGCCCATAAGTGTTTTTTATTGGTTTTATTTTCAATATTCACATAAATACCTTTTTCTTTAACATGTACCAAACTGAGTTGGGTGTTTCACACAAACTACCTAACTCAAAATTTCTTCTTGTATTTCTTGCTTCCAGTTGGGCCAGAAAAATAAAGCCTGTGTTATGCCTCTCTAATTTCAAAATTCTGGGAAGAATGTTCCTATCTATTTTTCTTTTCCCCCTGTGGGTTTGGTTTGTTGTGGCTGTATTTGTTTTTTGTTGCATCTTCAGCACTGGGAAAAGTATTCAAGTAGTGCTTCACTCTTTCTAGGACTTTTTCTATTACAAAAGATAGTCACTTTTGCTGGTTGTTGGTTTTGTTTTGTGTTTTTTTTTTTTTTTTTTTTTTTTTTTTTTTTTTTTTGGGGTTTTTTTTCTATTTGTTTAGGTTTTTTAGTCCTAAAGTTTTAGTCCTAAACTAAGATTTTCTCTCTTTCCCTCTCAGTGGAAAACTTTAATTGTGGGGAGGAAAAAAAAAAAATCAAGTGCCCTCTAGATATTTAAGGACCTTTATGTTGATTCTGGAAAAAATTATTTCATGATGCTGAAGATGCAAGATTTGGGATCCTTTGCCTCTTGTCTAGAACTGTTTGTGGAAAAACACCCTTCTTATTTGCTGGATTGGAAGGATTCTGAATTTGTAGTGTGGTTGCACTTGGATTCATTGGCACTGTTGTAAAAATGAGTTAGGTGGTGCCTAGAGTGTATTTAGGAGTTTAACTGTGTAATATTTTAACCTACAGTGAAGGTAGAGAAATAAGAAAAGTTGGACTGTTAGGTTTATACTGAGTACAGAACATGTTAAGTTTTAATGAGTTATCTGGAGCATAAAAGGGAACAAGCACAGAATCAAAAGAAAAAAGGGTTTTATCATTGTTGCAGAAAGCAAGAGCAATATTATGTTATTTTATCCTAAAGAAGGATGGCAGGATGTTGTTTTAATATTGTTTTAATATAAGGTGAAACAATGGAGTCCATGCTGGAAGATGCAGTAACGTTTGAATTTTTGTGATAAATGCTGATCTCAAAACATGGGAAAGATGAGCATGCATGGGCAAATGTGTGGAAAAATATAAGTGATCTTATACTTGCAAAGTAAAATCATGATGAAACTCCTGGCCTTGGGCTACATTCTGCTTACAGCACGTCATTAAGCATATTTTTATTTAAGATTTTTTTATTATTATTTTCTTTGTTGTTATGCAAGACATGTAGCAATTTATAATTAGCTACTCTTCATTATTATTTGGAAAAATAAAACGGGGGGGAAGAGAAGCTGTGGACTCAGAACTGATAAAACTTTTCTAACCAGCAATTCACTTACAGTAACTATTTCAAGAAGACCTCAGTTTTGCAGCAATGCTTCCTTCGCAGATTACTCTTCTCTGCCTGATATTTGTTTTTAGGGCATGGGTTGAACTCAATGATCTTGAAGGTCTTTTCCAGCCTAGTTACTCTGTGAATTCTGTGGATATTGACAGGTCAAGAGAAAGGACATAGTCAAGATACAACTTCAAGAATAAAAGAGTAGGGACATCTTGTCTATTTTTCTGTGATATCTCTTTAAGTGTAGCATTTGCTTCCCATTTAAGTAAAATAAACCAAACTGCAAATTTGCAAAATGCGCAGCAGTCTCTCTTGACAGAAAACTTGAGGGAGGTGATAAATGGGCAGATAAAAAAAAATGTTAGTTTTGGCTGCAATATTCTTGGTAATTACTTCAAAAAGAACATCCTGACTTTTGTTTCCCCCCTAATTCCTATCTCCTACCTGCTAATATGTATGTGACATCTGTCAGAATTCTGCCAATCAGCTGACATGGTTAGACATCACTCTGTCTCTGCTTGAGAAATGTCTTTTTTCCTCTGGCCCACGAAAGCCTGAAAAGAAAAGTCTGATGACAAAAAGATAAAATTTGGAAACTCATTAAAAGGCCATATAGAAAGAAAGAGATTCCTTTTTACACCATTTAAAGTTGTGATTTGATTCAGAAATACGAGTTCCTATTTAAGTTATTTTCTTTGATTTGGGTTTTTCTGTTTGGTTGTTGTTATATTTTTCCCCCTTGGTGTTTACTTGTTTTGTTTGTCTTTTAAAATAAATGCAGTACAGAAAGCCCCCAGTAATAATGATGAGTACTTAGTATTGTAATTCTGACAGTTTTAAAGGGAATGAACTACAGGTTTTAGACCTTATCTGTAATGGTGCCTTTTCTCCTAGATGGCCACATCTGATAAGGGTCTGACGTGAGCATCATAATGAAGTCTTGATTTGTCACATCTCTCGGACTTGTTCTAAAGTCTTGTTGGTCCATCTTTCTGAAGGAGTTTGCTCTGAAGCCAGGCCTGAAATCTTAAATAGCTGTGTTGTTTTGTATTTTTTTTATAAATTTTCCTTCTCCCCCTGCTAATGGACTGGTGAACCTTGATCTTTCCAGATTTTATTCTCTAGAATTTTGAGAAGCTTCTTTACCTCAAGCTCATTGCAAACATTGCGCATCTAGTGAACACAAAAAGCACTACTTGACCAATCGCAAATAAGCGATATAGTCCACTTGGTCATGGGTAAATATTTCACAGAAAGATCTGGGTGAATAAAGATATGAAAAGACCGTTGTTTGAATAGCTTCCAATGGGATATGAAGAGACATCGTGACCATTTCTATCACTGAAGAGACTGAACTGGCTCTGTTCAATCATTGGTTAAAGTCTGGTTTTGTTTGTGCCTTGATATTTGTTTTAGTTATGCTCTGTCTCTGTGAATATATATTTGGCATCCAGCAGAAAACAGTTTAAATTGTGTGCAGAGAGGTGCAGTCCAAGACTCCTGATGGAGCGCTTAAGGCTTGAAGAGATTTGTATTCTGAATAAGAAGATCCTCATTTCTGTGTATAAACTAATATCCTGGTACACTTGGCTACTGCATAGATTATCAGTGTTGGTTGGTGTGAGTTGTTTCTTTTTTTCTTTGCTTTCATGGGTCCAGTGGTAGAATAAAATATTTTGGTAGCTGAATGGATAACTATATTTAAACCAGCGAATACTTAGTAATGGAGTGTTTTAAAAAACAAAACACTAGCATTGCAGAACTTTCCCTTGACAATAATGGTAAAAATGCCACAACTCAGAAATAAAGCCCTTCCATTGATTAGAATAAATTGTAGTTAAGCAAACATTGTACTGTTTGATGCAAGAATAGAAATGTGGTAGTTCTTTGCTAACCCCAGTTGTAGCCATGGTAAGTAGCAGGTGGGGTGTAGTTGCCTGACAGTCTCAGTCTTGTCATGGTTCAGGAATGGTATTCCCCAATTAAGTGCTCCCACCACAACCAGCTGCTGCATGTTCCCCCCACTTTTGCCCTTGCCTTCCTCGCTTTGGGATGGAGAGCAGAATTGGAGGCCCAAAGGCAAAGATCATTGGTTGAGATATGAACAATTTACTGGAAACAGGAATGGGACAAGAAAATAAACAGTAACAGCAACAGTACTAATGACAGAGGGTGCAAGAAAAGAAACAATGGAAAATACAATCAATAATAGAAAATACTTGTGCCAGGGAAGGAACCACTTCTCCCTGGAAGAGAGTTTTTTCTGTGCCCTGGCAGTGATGTGAGGTGGTACAGAATAACCTGGCCATGCCCCCTCCTGCATACTGGAAAAAAATAACCCTGTCCTGGCTGGAACCAGGACACCTGCCCACAGAAAATATATAGTAATTAAATTGTTGCAGAAAACTGTGCAAGTCTTATGCCAGATTTAAGAGCAGCTGCTTTCTGTCTTTCTTTTTCTGTGGTGTTTTTGATGCAGACTGCAGAACCTGCTTTGGACCTTTTCCAGAAAGTTATTGAAATCAGTCTTCAGTAACTGTATTGGTTTTTGCTGTGCACCAAGGTCACTGAGCTGCATGAGCAGACAGCAGTGTTAAAAATAGGATTTGAGGATTTTAGAAGGTGTCTTTTTACAGCCTGAATAAGGCATATAAAAGCACGCCATCCATATAGTATTTACTACTTTTGTCCTGATTTTCTGCCTCTTCTTCCCTCCAGTTGTGGTCCTGCTGGTCACTTCTGATATCAGCAGTAGCTCTCCAACATTTATCATGTCAAAGCTCTGAAAAGAATAGAGGTATTGGCTGCCCCATCATTGCTGGCACTGATAATTAGAAATACAAGTTCATATCCTTTGGCCAGGGTGGTGTTGTGTACTTCTATTCAAAGCAGGTGGAAGTTTTTGATAAAGTTGCTTGGTATTTTCCTGGTGAATTATTGTTCTAAGCAGAAACAAAATCATTATGTCAAAAATTTAGTTCTTTTTGTCTAAAGCTTCAAGATAGTCATGTTTGAATGAAACTTTTTCAGCTTTTGAGTAAAGTAGAATTTTAAAAGGACATGCAGCTGCCAAGGTTGCTTTTACTATACCTATCACAGCATTCTTTCTTTAGTGTGAGGCCTGGATTCAAGCTTATCCCCTACCTACATTAGACCAGTCACCAGAATCAGGTGAGTGCTAAGACACCAAGCCATGATTTGCTTTGGGGTGGATCTCCTGTTTCTTCTCTTGAAGCATTTTGTTTCATGCTCACACTGATATAGACATTCAGTAATTCAGCCTTGGTGGAGGTGGGAGAGTTAGAATTAATTTTGTCATGGCAGTCTTTGCTTTCTGTTTAGGTTTGATCTTGGACGTCTGGAGCAATAGTGTCAAAATAGTTTTATGAATCTCAGGTACCTGTAGGAAAGGCAGTTTTTGCAGAGTTCTTTAGACTGTTTGAGATATGCCTTTAATTTACTTACATTAGAATACATAATGGAGAAGGACAATATTTTTAGAGAAAAGAACTTGCACCTAGGGTGAACGCCTTTAAAAAATGTAGTATCATAGTAAATACCTGGAGGAGGACTTGGGAGCTCGCAGCCTATGGAGAACATATGACCTACACTTCATTTTTATGACAGAATGTTAAATTTTTTTTCCTTGGTGTTTTGTTTTTTTTTTTTTTTTTTTTTTTTCTTTTTTCATACCACTACTGACTATTCTTAAAGTCAGAATAACTGGCCAAAGAAGCTTCAAAGCTGTAGTTCCTTCAGCAAGGGTAAAGACATTGTTGGGAAAAATGGGACAGGAAGGGCTTGTGAATATGATTGCCTGGTAAGAAATACTGGAGATGTAAAACCTGTGAGTGAAATAGAAATGAAGGCCAGCTTTGAGATGTGATCATGGCAGGCAGGAAGACAGTGATTAGCTGGAGATAGGTTGAAGGACAGAAAACAAAAGGACCCAGGAGCGTACCCCCTCTCCACTCTGCCAAGGCATCAGGGAAAAAGTAGATGAGAAAAGTAGTGTTTAGAGTTTAGAATACAGGATGATATGGTAATATAGTAGTTCTCATAGGCTGCATGCAAAGTTTGTAGGTTTTATATCTCACGCTGGTTGGTCACTGTAAATTAGAATATTCAACACAAAAAAAGATATCATGTATGGTAATAAGGTCCTCGTGCTCTCTTACCGCTCTGACTCCTGCACTCTTCTTACCCCTCTTAGCTTTTTTACCTCCCTTACCTCTCTCTCCCTCTCTCTTTGGGGCATCCCTTTAGCTGAGGCTGGTGGCTGAAGGCAAAGCCCTTGCAATAAAACCACGTGTTTCTAGAATATCTCAGGTCTGCAGAGTTCCTTGTCCCTGCCGTCCACGGATGCCCAACAACATGTAACCTTTATTGTAGGATTTTTGTGAACTCCATATGATTTTGTGTGGTCTGTTTTATTCCCAGAAACGACCCCTGCCTTCCTCACTGTATCTTTTCATAAGGGAAACTTTTCTGAATGTGCCTAACTGGCTGAATGCCTTCAGTGCTAACAGGCTTATTAACCACTAATCCAGCACAACAATTATGAGTGCAGCTGCTGCAGAAATGCACAGTGAAGAAGCACAAAAACTGTGCCTGAAGACAGAAGAATAAATAACAGTGTAGTGATAATTGCCTCCTGTAGGTACTGCAGCGTGGTAGTCATCAGAAGCCTATTCAGTCTGCCCTTCCCTCTCTCCGTGATGAGTTTTCTTCATCCCCCCACGCTAGCCTGCCTGCAACCTTTTAGAGAACTTCTCTGGATTATGGCTGAAATGCTTGGAGTAATTAGATAAAACACTGTTGTCAGTTTCTGTGAAGAGAAATAAATTTATTACTTTAGTTGAATTCAGGCCAAACTTTGCTTCTTCTATATATAAGTAGTTGGATGAAAAGATAAACACTTGGATAAAGTAATTTTGCTTTATCTACCTTCAGACAGAACAAAAGGTAACAAACCGAAATGACTAAGGAATCGGAAATCTGTCAGTCCAACACTGGCTCGTTTAATCAGGGTGAAATACCTCACCCTCTGCATAAACTGCTGAGCACTCGCTTCTTGTGTCTTACCTTGTCAGGCTGAGGAGCCCTCCCAGAGAAAGGTCACACTTTTAGCTGACGGTAGGTTGTTGCTGGCATGAGTCATGGCAGGATGAAATCCTAATGCATGTATCTTCCGATGTCAGCTGGAATTCTTTGTAGATGTGCAAGGAGTGGGAGATCAGCACTTCCAAATTAATCCAATGTGCCCTGTGGCATATTGGCCGCTTGGATTTGATGACACACCTTGTGTCTGAAGCCCAGGACCTGAGGGTTAGCGATGGCTTGCTACAATTCTGCTTTAAGAGTTGTATAAGAGTTAGACAACTGAATATATCTTGCAAGCAAAAACAAGAAATCAGAAATCAAAATTTTGAAATTGAGTGAATCATAGGAATTAGGGCAAGCTCAAGTGACTAAGCAAAGCTATTGAATTTGATGCTCCATCAAGATGTAAGAGTGTATTTGGTGTGATTGTGACTCAGCACTTGCTGGTGAGTCATTCCTCTTCACTGGGACATTAGTGCTGTTGGTTTTCTGGCTGAAAAAGAAAAGACGAGTGGGAAGAGATTTAAACCTACAGAGAAAGTTCGAACTTCATGAATACAAAGGGGGGAAGATGTACCCCCAGTTAGATTATTTTTCTTGAAAGACTTTATTTTTAACTTTTGAATATGTTATTTTTGGTGGAATGGGATTAATTTTCCCAGCATTACTTTTACTGGATGCTTTTCATATTTTATTTAGCAGAAAATTCATTTGTGAATACATAAAACCATCCAACTTTTAAGGGAGTGTAGTTTACTTTTCTATGGTTCTTTAACACAGATGAGTTTAAAATACTTCATACCAATAACTCAGTTGCAAGACAACACTAATAGAGCAGAATTGAAATCAATAAGTACAAACAGGAGAATAAAGGTCTGAGAATATACAAGTATTTACTGAACTATATATGTGTAGTAGAAACTGCAGAACAAAGTCTTGTCAGCAGTTACAGTGTTCTGAGAAGATGAGGACTTGAGGGGAAATGGGAGGTGAAAAGCAGTGAAATCCTGACCTGAACTCTGATAGTCTGTGTTCATCATATCACAAGTCAGTAATGGAATAAAAGTGTAAGAGTTCTATCACCTGTAGCCATACAGAGCAAGGGTGTCTGCCTTCAGCCACAGTGACGGCCAGGATGACAGTGTTAATCTTTTTGTGAAGTTTCAAATTTAGCAATTAATAGAGGTTGGTTTGTTTGTGGGAATGGTTGGGTGTATTGCTGAGTTAACCTGCTGTACAGATCTTGAGATCAGGAGACAAAATCCTTTCTCCTTTTCTGTTCTATTTGCCAAGTCTGGCAGAGACCATGGGGGAGCTGTAGTTTGTGTTGTAATGTACAGCATGGGCAGCTGCTTGGGAGCACCTGGGGATCCCAATTAATAAGTTCTTGGCACTCCTGCAGGACTAAGGCACTGGCAGTGCTATGGATTTTTTTTTTCTTCTTCCTGTGTCAAATTGAAGTTGTGTCTTTGGTCTTTTTATTGCAAGTCTCGGTATATTATGATCCATTCCTACCCATGTCTATGGTACTAGCAGTATGTATAGATTATAGAGAATTTCTAGATGCAGCATTAATTCAAAGAAGTTGCAAAATCTGGAGTGTTTTTCTAAATGCAGCTTTTTAAACCGTGTTTCGCAGGTGATGTGCTACAAAATACCCGCAGTGTCAGATCTCACTGTTCTTTTTCAATCAAAGGATATGATAAAATCACTTAATGTGGCAAAGACACTGTCATATGTGCTCATTATTTGTTTTGATCTCCAGACTCTGAGTTTGGTTTTCAAATGTAAGCACTTCCATGGGATTTGTGAATTTCTGATGGACATGTGGTTTGGTACACCAGGAACAAAAGCATGCCAGTGTCTCCACTGGAAACTTTGACTATCTGGCAATGTTACATTAAGGAACATAAAAGAAGATGATTAGTGACAGACAAGGTCTATGACATATGTCTGGAGGATTTAATAAATGAGGACAGTAATTTTTGAGGGATGTATCATTCTTTTCTTACACATACTCTTCCAGCACTATGGGGAATGATCTCTGGTATTTGATTTATGTTTGAAAGTAATAATATTTCTTATGCTTGTGCTTTTATTGCATATAGTTGGTACTTTTCCAGATTGTTAGGCAATTATATTTAAGTGGTGACTGAGCTAATGTGGAGCCTGGCTTAAAGTCCGAAGAAATGGATATATGGCAAAGCCCATAAGACCTGATTCAAAAAGATCTTTTACTTCAAAAAGCCCATAACTAGTTCTATGCAAATTATAGAGGAAGATATAAAGCAGGAAAGAAACAAAGAAAGGTCCCAAGTTAATACTTCCTTTTATCCTTATTTTGATACAGCACATGTGTCTGGTGATGTCTCTGGCATAAGAACATCTGTGTGCTGGTGTGAGGCCCTCTCTGCTACATCCTCACAACATGCTGCTGCCATGCTTTCGGATGACATCAAACAATGTAGTCCTGGAGGTCCTACTTCAAAGTGTTAGCTAAGGATTTAGAATTCAAGAGCTGTTGAAAGTAGCTTTCAGTTTCTGTACTTGCAGTGCAGAACAAGTGTCTAAGTAATGATTTAATGGGTTCCTTCATTTCTTTACCCCCTCAAAATTATAATAACAAGGCAGTTTATTTTCATACACTCTTGAGTATCTTGAGTATTTTTCAAAAAATGAACAGAGGGAACAGTTCTGATTCTCAGCAGTTTTTTGGGTTTGCAGGTTTTGTCCTTTTATTTTTTTTTTTTCATATTAGAACAAGACTGGAGTGTTTTGATGATACTACACGACAAAATTGCACAGAAGTTGCCCATTTTCAATTTTGAAAAGCCAAGATTTTAATTTCAGCTGCTTTAGCTAGAAACTTATCCCACTGTATCTTGGATATCTTCCAGGTGAAAACTTTAACCCGTTTCACTGGAAATGTTCTAATTAGTGCTTGTTCCAGCTTCAAAGTCTTTTAAAACCAGAACAAAGCAGCAAACTGCTAGCAAATCTGAGCCAACAAAGATAAAGTGAGCAAAGGATTAGACCCAAGGACCCTGAGAAGCAGGGCTGTAGTCAGAGCTTAGCCCAGATCTAGCTCAGCCTAGAAATCCTGTTGGTTTGAATAAGATATTTCTCAGTTCTTGTCAATTGCTTGTCTCTGAACACCCCAAAACCAAACCACTGTGGGATTATTTATTACTGGAAATTGCTCAATGTATTACTACTCTGTTTGGCTTCTTCACTTTTGATGTGTTTCTGTTGAGCTGAAGCCAATGTGAAAACACTTCAGCTGTGCTAGAAAACACATATGAGGCTGGTTTGTTTAATATGGTTTTATTCAGATTTTAAAGGGATGGAAGCTTTTTCACTATTAGATACAGAATATTAAGAAATGTGAATGAGACACTGAGTTTTCTGGATTTTTTTAAAAATTTTTTCTTCCAAAAGGGACCAGCCTCCAAAGTAACCTTTACAATATCTATTTGTCTCTGCTTGCAAAATGATGATTGTTCCTTAGTAAGGAGTCTCTGTTCCTGTTTGAGGGGCAGACATTACGAAAAAAAATGAAGCCATATTTAACCCCTTCACCTCATACTTTCAAGAAAAATCGCATAATTTTGTTAGTATGGGCTTTTAACTATTCTCCACATGAAAGACAAAGGAAGAGTAGGGGTGATATTTGATAAATGTGCAATTTGGGATTTTATGTCTGCACTCTCCTGGTTGGTTGACTTCATATCTCTGCTGCAGATTGTAGGACTATGATGGAAGATGTGAGATGTTATTTAGACTGCAGAAATTTCAGTTTGAAGTTTTCCCTGTCTAGGCAGGATTAGATATGCTGGAAGAGAATGGACTATTTTTAGGATATTTTTAAGGATGAAGACTCTTTTTCACTGGGAAAAGGCCATATAGGTGTTACTTCCCCCTTTCCACCATCCACCAGGTGAATTGGGGTCCAGTTATGCACTTCTGCATGTGCCTGAACTAGTGGTATTTGGGGATTCTAGGAATAACTGGGAGGTAAATAAAATACTGTGAATGAGTTTTCCTATGGCATTATGCATCTTTTCCTGGAGGAGATCTTGCAATTTTATGGTTTCTGTGGTGTTGTCTATTATATTACTGCAACAATAAATGGATGCAGCAGACAAGTGTCTATTACTTGTCTCTATTCCATATTTTAGGTGTTAGATCACTACTTCTCACCTCTGGGATGTGTTGAAAATATGGTAAAGGTGGAAGCTATTGCCATCAAGTGTAATACAGTTCGGTTATATAAAGGTCTTTGTAATTTTGTTTTCCTGTGTTCTTTGCTAGTAAAGAAACACTGAAAACCTGTTCTTTGCTCTTGAAATGTTAGTGTTTGTAGTTGCTCCTTTATAATCTATATGTTGCCAGACACTGTCACTTCTATTGTTATTCGTCACTACAGGAAAGATTCAAAAGATAAATTGAAGCCTTTTGTACACCTGATTTTTAACATGCTTCTGATTTAGAAGAGATACGTGTTTGTGTCAGCAGTTAAATCTCTGCATATAATCAAACATCCCTGCTTTTCATTGATTCTCACTCCCCTCCATCTCACACGGTGTGCAGTCAGCATAATGAATTGGGGTTTTTTGCATGGAAATAGAATCCACCCTATTGTTTGCATGCATTGGATTTAGCATACTACAATTCTGATAGAGAACAATAATGGGCAATGCTAGTCACAAGTATTTCTGTGGCTCTGATGGGAACCCATCAAATAGATTTTATTATTCTTTGTTTAGGCTTTGACACCTGAAGTATAGAGGAGGAAAACTGAGCCCCAATGGCAAAGACTGATCAAACCATTTGTTTTGCACAACTCTCTTTTCCAGTACCTCACTTCAATTTCAAAGAAACATTTCCTGTGCTGTCAGTTTTCCTCAATAATTGTTGTATGTTTGGTGATTAAATAGTTTCTGACCCACTTGTTTGCTTTGCACAAGGACTTTATAATAATACTACTTCTTTCTGTGAGAATTTGTAACTCTGACTACTGAAACACACGTATTGATTTTTCACTGGTGTTGGATTTGTTGTGGAATTGAGAGAAAATGGCTTACTTGCAGCTGTTGATGTGGAAGGCTTGGGATTTCAAAGCATTTGAAGGTTTGCCTTCAACTAATGATAGCTCAGTATTTGGCGCATTTTACTTAGTTATGAACATTCTGCTCTTCAGCCTGTTTGCTTGTGTTCTGATGGAAATCGGTTGCTCCCTCCTTACAGTCTGCCTATCAAAATTGCAAGAGTAGGCACTGGGGTTCAAGATCTTGCCTAGTTACTTGGGTGCCTTGTCAATTAAGAAAGCTGTTGCTTCTGTGCCGGAGGGATGTAGGGCAGAAGACTATTATCATGTGAGAAGCTTTGTTTCCAAATGCGTTGTGCTCTGATGGAGCAGGGTCCTCACTTATGTAAATGTTTAAACAGAATTATCACTGCCTGTGTATTTCTGGAATATTAAAGTGTTCTACTGTGAAAGCCTTGTCTATGCAGAAAAACATTCTTTGGTAGTCCTTCAAATTGTTTAGTATTACAGAAATTGTTCAGTAGTTCTTCATACTCTTCTAGTAAATATTGATCAATTAGTTATGAGCAGGAGAATTTGCAGTTTGCACCAAAATTGCAAGGTGATATTGGTACCCTCAATAGAAATACACAATTTTTCCTATGTAATATTTGCTTAAAAATAAAAATGCCAAAAGCTCAATATTTGAAAAACATTTTTTTTCTATATTTATATAGATAAAGAGGTCTACAGCTCCCTCACAGGGAAACAGAGGGGCAGGACTGATCTCTTCTCTGTGGTGACCAGAGATAGGACCTGAGGAAATGGCCTGAAGCTGTGTCAGGGCAGGTTTAGGAGGCTGGATATTAGAAAAAGGTTTTTTGCCCAGAAGTTGAATGGACGCTGGAACAGGCTCCTCAGGGAAGTGGTCACATCACCAAGCCTTACAGAACTCAAGAAGGGTTTGGACAATACTCACAAGCAGCACATGGTGTGATTTTTGGGAATGCACTAACTGTGCAGGGTTGGGAGCTGGACGTTGGTGATCCTTGTAGATCATCCTTCTAACAGAGAATATTCTATGACTATCAAATTAAATGTATTCCTTGTTCCAGATTATTTGCCAAGTTTTGAGATTTTGATGACTTTGCTTGGTTACCAAGCTGAACTTGAACGGAGAGATGACCTATTTTCACTGTGGAAGGTATGCAGGGTATTGCCCTTGCTGGATCACTTAAGTGGTGATTTGAATGCAGTGAGCGAAATGCACAGGAGGCAGGATAGATAATAGCTACAGAAAACATTCAGGAGTGATGTGGTGGGCTGACCCCAGCCCACAGCAAAACTCCTGCCCTAATCATCTCTCCCTCTCCTATCAAATATGTGTAATGATTTCTTGGGAAGACGAAAGCCATCATGAACATCCCCACATCCTATCCATTTCCCTGAGATTTTATTGCTAAGCATGGCATTGTATGGAATGGAATGTCTGCTTAGTAAGTGGAGGCAGCTTGTCCCAGCTATGTCTCCTAGCCTTTTGCCCACCCTTGAAGTGCTGACCTCTGAGTGTATGTGAGGTTGGAGAGAAAACCTTGGTTCTTGCCTTGGCAAGAACTGTTCAGCAATAGCCAAAATGTTCATGTGGTACAAACACTGTTTCACCTTCAAATCTAGGGAACAGCTTACACAGGCTGCTATGAAGAAAGTTACTTTTGCTCCAAGAAAACTCAGTAAAAATAAACAGGTTTTTGGAAACTTTGATTGCATGAATCTGTATTTGCATTTTAGCAGCATAAAAGATAACCATCAGAGATAAGTGAAGAAAAGGGAAAAAAATCTACTAGGCAACCTCCAGATTCCATGCTGACTTTAATTAGTATACTGCTGTCTGTAAATGACTGAAATTATACAGTAATGACTGAAATATTTCTTAGAATGCATAGATTTTTACATGACAGAAAGTGTTTGAACTTTAATTACAAGATTAAAAGATAGCTTGACAGGTTTCTCAGGAAAATATGTCCCTTGAGTTATTAATTTCTAATTATTAATAACTGTACTTCTGACAAAAAAAATATTACCCAAATTATGGTAGGATGCCATCTGGGATCTCAGTTCTGTGTAAGAAGTGCTCAGTGAGGCTTCTGCCAAAGTGGGAAAGTGAAGAAAGGCTTGAAGTACAGGCAGAAAAAAATCCTGACTCTGAGAAAGCTCTTCATTCCTGTTCTAGGAGCAGCTGGTTCTGTTTTGAAACAGTTGTAGAGTTAAACTTGGATGAAAAATACTGTACTTAATATCATATTTATTTATTTGGTATATTGTGGCTGGTCACAATTTTACGTGTTACTTGTAATAGTATATGTTCTGCCAGTGCTCAAGTGCCCAAATTTTTAGTCTCCAAGAAAAGCAGCGAAAGGTGGAAAGAACAAAAGAGATTCTGCACGTTCTCCTTGTATTTATCCTTTTTGCAGTAATTCGTTGCTAAAAACATAAAGCTTTGCTCAGAGATGAAAAGTGTTAATCAGTACATGAGTGAGGAACTTGCCATTTTGCACTTGCTGAAATGAGTGATCCTTTGCAGACTCTGCAGCACTCACAGTTGCTGCAATACCTCTTTATTTAATCCTGATCTCCTGCCCTTGTGAAAACAGTCCACAAATGTTTTTATTTAAATACACACTATTGTCACTCTGACTGAGGTTGGATGTTTATTTAGATATTTTTAAGCAGTTACAAACAACCCAAATATAAGATGCAGTCTTTCTCTGACGCTTGGGCAAAAAGATGGCTTTCTATTTATTTTGGTATTTCCTGTCTAGAAATCTTCCTTCTGACTGGTCCTTATGCAGTGATTTTCCTGAAGTTCTGTGTGACTCTGATAAAGACCTTTCCTTATCTGACTTTTTGTTAAGAATTTTTTTTTTTTTACAAATGGAAGCGTTCTGTTTACAGACAGATCTCTGCAGCACAGTGAGTATTTCTTATTCTGCAGTGATGCCTAGTTATCCAAAGGGCACAGGAAAGATGCAAATAGCTCTGAGTGTTTGGGAAATTAAGGTTATTTGCCCTTTGTTCCTGGTTAGCAGCTGATAAACCACCCTTTCTCCAGTTTGGGCTGTTGAAGCAGAGACTGCCTAGTATGTTCATGTTAAAAATTGGACCAAATATTTATATGCACATTTTGATAAACTCTTGACATCTTTTTGCATTGTCAATTCTCTACAGAGAGAAATAATGCAGTATTAATGAAACGGTGCAATTAGTAATGTGCCACTTTGCTTGGATACATCCTCCCTGTTTATGTATCAATCAATGTCAATGAAGGGAGAATTGACAGGGGGGTGAAGTGGTTGAATGGATTTTGGCTCAGCCATCTCTGCATGAGGTCCACACTAGTTCTTTTTAGGCTCTGGAATTTCATGGATATGGCTTAATAATTGTAAAGGAGCAGTAAAATATTTTTCTGTAATTTCTCTATAAGTAAGTTGTGCACTGAGCTGACATTTACTGCATACATATGTTCAGTGTGTATATGCACACACATATGTACAAAACGTGAATTGCATGTATATGATCTCTAAATGTGTAAATTTAATATGTGTTAAATACCAGCTCTTTCAGATTCAGGTAGTAGGATATAGGGTATTTAAGGTGTCCAAGTAATTCTGTGTAGTTTCCTAGGTAGGAAACTAAAACACATATAGTGAGTTTAATTTTGAATCTGTAGAGTACAATCTACTAACTCAAGACTAGAAAGTCTAATTTAATGTCGGTACTCCTATATTGATGTTTTGTGTAGACGTTCAGGATTTTGGAAAATAAGGTTTTGCAAAATATGTTAAAAACACATGAGAAGCAGTCACCCAGAAGTTAGAAGGAGCTGAAATACAGTCATAGATTTGGTGAAGTTTTACGAGTTGGCAAAAGCTATGTCTATTTTTGTTGAATCTCATGAATTAATTCGTGCTTTATCTCAGAGAGAAAATCTTTCCGGCAGTGACAGCACCTTTATCAAGTACCTCAGTGCTCCATAGGCATAATGTATCGGTAAGACACTAATGGATTTATCAGCGTTACTGTAATTGTTGTTTTGTTTCTTTATTTTTATAGAATTTGCTATGGTAACTCTCCTGCTGTCAGCAATGGCAGCCACTCTGTGATCATTGTAGACATCTGTAAAGAGATGCAACCCAGCGTGGTTCCTCTCTGAGTTCTTATTGAGATTTTGTCTTACTCTTATTCTCTTATTGAGATTTCCCCCAGTCTAAAAGGGTCTCTGTGACTGCACAGGTATTTCCTGCATTTCATGTGGGGAAATCTGATGCTTGACATGAAATAAACAACATGCTGTTCAGTGCTGAAAATGCAGATGGGTTCAACAATGCCTTGCAGTCCTTCCCTGTGCCAGAAATAGCAGAAGGCATTTAAATTTCCCTCAAATGGCTTTTTCTTGGCAGAGAATTAGATAGCACTAGAAGAACAGTGCAATACAGCATGGGGTTCCCAGGGCCAGCTGCAGCTCACCTCTGTGGGCCAGCTGAGCCTGGGTTGATGCAGACCGTGTTAAGTGTTAAGCTGACTGGCAGAAGGCTGTGGATCAAAATATCTTGGGTCGCAAAAGGATTGGATGAAATGCTGTAAGAACACGGGGTGAAATGCGATAATAGCCCACTGATTTTTTTTTTTTTTTTTTCACAGCTCCTAATTTTCTGTAGCGAGTGCCATGCTTGAAATGAGATTCCAGTGTCTGGTGCCTGTTGAACAAAGCAAATCCTCCACTCTCCAAGTGAGGCTGTTCAGTAACATTAATCTGTGTGTGGACAGTTTCAGTAAGAATTAATTTTTACGAAGTGTATGCTGTGTCTATTGAACCTCAGAAAAGGGATGTACTCTACATTTACAAAGAGAAAAAAATTGAACAAGCATTTAAGTAATTTTTTTTTTTTTTATTGTGGAGCAACTTTTTTTTTCCTGCATAGAAAAAGATCCTGTATTTCATCACTGTATAAATATTATGTTCTTTTTCACTCAAGCTGACTAAAACTTACAGCATAAATGATTTCAATAAAAGTGAAAGTTGGTTTTAAATGCAATTCTGTAAAACATATCCTGGGGTAAACCCAAACCCTTCTGTGTGCTATATCTGAATTACAAAACAGCAGGACCTAAGTTGAACTATTAAACAGCAGGATCAAAGTGAGAACCTTTTAAAGAAAAGCTAACATAGGTGATGTACAGTGGGGCAATCAACACTAATTCCCACTGAGACAGCACTAGACCGTGCCCCTGGAGTGGTGCAATTGGTAAGTGATTGTAAGGCTGCATGGAGAGAAAAAGAATATAAAAATGCTTGTAAGAGCATATTAATAAAGCACATATACTCTTGGAATTGTCACTATTTTCAAGCACTCAAAAGTAAGCATTCAAAACACCAGTTGGTAAAATCATCTTCTGCAACCTGGGCTCCTTGTTCCAAAGGAGCATAGGGCTTGCTGTGGTGTTGGTGCCCAGGTGCTGATGCTGCCTGCCTACCATTTATTGTGGTAGCATCTTTATGCTGGACTAGGTTTTATCTAAGCACTTCTGAAATGCCTCAGAGCAAAGAGGCTCAAAGAATGAGATGAGTGATAGATCTACAAGATAAAACACTGGATTGCTTCCAGGTAGTGGTTTTTTTTATTGTTTAAAAGGAGAGTGTTAATCAGTGTTTTGAATAGGAGTGCTTTATTTGGTAAGGAAAAAAGAGAGATGTTGTGTGAAAAATCTCAGCTTTGCTCTCTCCATGGTGGAAGGAAGCTGGGATGCATATACCTTCACTAAAGCTGGAACCCACTGCATAAAGTGTCAGGCATATTGGCAATACTCCATGTTCTAAACTTTTTCATAGGTTTAAATTTTTTTTCACTGTAGTGTAGTTAGAAAAGTTTTCAGAAGTTCTGTGAGTTGTCAGAAAGTTCAGGTTTTAAGGTGGTTTTCTTTCACATTAGCACAGAGCCAGTGCACAGCAAGTCTCTTCCCATAAACTGAAATCGGTGCACCCATGAATAAATCCCAACTCTGACAAGGATGCATTTCCTAGCATAGAGAGTGGACTTTATCAGGTCATTGGTACTTTTTCAGAATTCTTATCAAGAAAAATTGTACTTAATTATAGTGAAAATAAAACCGAATCCCTTTGCCTTGTTGACAATGACAGTGAATCCTACACAACCTTTTATCCTCTCAGTTTCTAGGATTGCATCAGTAGTGAAAAGAGATTGTCCTCTTTGCCCTGGTAAAATGTGAAGGAGTACATGACTTCACCAACTCTAGTCACCTCTGTTTTTTCTTTTCCAGACAGTGGGGCTTTTCTGCGTCAAAAATCAGGCTGATACTGTGCCACCCACTGTGCAGTCTCATTACAGCATCTGTATCACAGTCCTGCCTCACGCTGATGACATGGAGCTTCTGAGTCTCCCCATGAATGCTGAGGAGGTCAGGCTGGTTTTTATCCATCTTTCCCTCTTTCGTGTCTGACTAAAACATTTTGAGTTCAATGATCATAGGAGAAGGCTGCCTGTGGCAAGCTAGCCATGATCTCCCTTTGTGCTCAGAGGAGGGCAGTGGTTATATTGATGAGCAGGTCTCCTGGGGTGGTGCTCAGAGGTGGGAGGTTACAGTGCAAGCTCAGACACTACTTGTTTGTAATCCTTTCTGTGTGAGAGAGACCAGAAGCTGTCTTATGTAACTTATTTCTTACATTTAATCAAAATCTTTCTTTCATTTATGAAGCTGGATAGAGAGAAATGTGTAAAGATTTATATAAAGATTTAATATTTTAATAAAATTCTGTCATGCTTAGTTGAACCAGTGGAAGAATCACAAGGAAATAGCAGCCTAATTTGTTATAAGAGCTATATTTTCATCTGAGTTTTTTTAAAGAGTGTTACTATATAATTCTGGCTTTAGCAAGGTCTATACATCACCATGTTGTGCCTGTAAACAGGATATGAAGTGGTTGTGCTTCATTAGATGAAGACAGTAATTCACTGGGCACTCAGACCTGCACTGAGCTCTCTTTTGGGATGCAGCCTGGGTGCTGCTGATGTTCCAGTCAGGGGAAGCAGAAGGCGTTTGGTACACAGACAAGTGTATGCTGCCATGTGGCACGTGTGCAGTGCTCTTCCTAAAAAAAAAAAAAAAAAAAAAAAAAAAAGAAGAAAATTGAGCTGTTATATATGCTAATTTGTTTAAGTGTATGTGGCTTCTCTTCACATACTGCATTCTATGGTATTTTTAATTTTCATCACGATCTTTGTAAGCTACATGCTCAGCAGATGCTCCATCCTCCTGAAAAGTATAAACTTCAGTGGTTAATTAGCTGTTAAAGGTTTATTTCTGAGAACTTCTGTAATATGCTGGAGTCTTGCAAAATATATATACACTTTTTAAAAAAAAGAGAATCACTTCCCATTTAAAACCATTTTAACTTCTCAAGCTCTCTATTTTAGTGTAACTTTGCTTCAGGCTGGACATGGCTGATAGGGGATACAACTTTGGCTGGCAGGGGTCTGAACACTCAGTTTTTACTGAAGTAACCTTTCTAATCTGAGGCACCTTAAAAAAAATGATGTTCTCCTTATTTAATCCTGTTTCCAGGAGTTGTCTTCTTTCAACCTGCAATCTCTTCCCTTTGTGTTTCTTAGGGGAAGAAGAGGGAAGTGGCTTGTGGTTTTCTTTTTAGTGGGAGTACTAAATTGAGGGATACCATTCCTAAACCATCACAGGTGAGTGTAAAAAACCCACACAATGTTCCCTGTACTCTTATAACTTTAAAGTCTTATTTAATACACAGAAAAACCATGGACTAAGACTTCATAAAGATAGAATGGAGTCTTATGTTTTGACATAGAAGGATTTCTTTTCAAAATGAGAATGCTGTAGTACTTAATTTTAAAACTCTCCAGGCTAGTGAAATAGTTATTTTTGGAAATCAAAAGCACGCATTATAATTACCATATTTCTATGCTTAAAAGAGTTGAGATGCTTTTTTAACAGGTTTTTTTCCCCTGAATAAAAACCCACCAGGTATTTCTTCTGGCAGGACTGATTCTCCTTTTAGGAAGAACCTGAAATAATGACATAATGAAAAACACTCAGTGTGTATTTGTTTTGGTTCTTATATGTGTATACTATGCCTGTTGTGGAAGTTTTCATACCCTTTCCTAATCCAAAACTTAATTTTATTCTACATCCATCTCTCTTTTTTATTTTTGTTGCAAAATGTTTAACTTCTTTGTTGTTTGTTTTAGGGTGAATCACATGATGTGTTTTTAATGTTACTCCTATGCTGCATTCCTCAGTTAACTGAGCTCCTAGGTTGAGTTTACATGCCTGGCACATGATCTTTTCTATTTTAAGTCAAGAGGGAAAAAAATAGTGTTATTATCATCTTCTTTATTAAAGTTATAGACATTTCCTGTTTTGCATTAAAAAAAGTCCACAGTTTATTAACTTTTTGATTACATCAGTGTGAAAAACTTGAAAACAACTTTAAGTGGCGGGAGATGTTGCCATCTTGCCTCGGGTGTACCCTGTTACTCTTCTGTTCTTTATGTAACAGACATCAGCAGTGATTGTTTGGTGAGACTGTAAGCAAAGGTCACTGTGTGGGTCAGTAGCCATCATTTCATTGGATCTTACTCCCTGCTGTTAAACTGCAGTTCACGCATGGCATTTTTTTTTTTTTTTTTTTTAATGTGAATTTATGAATTTTTCTAAAAGAGAATGTGTAAATTTGCACACAACCTATAATTTCACCCTGTATAAATTATCAACCTTAGATTAAAGGTCTTCTCTTTATTTCTGTCAGATGTAGAGGATTAATGATAGCCATTCAAAAAATGTTATTGAGCAGAAATCTGCTGGTTTATATTGAACACTTGAATACCTTGCATCTTCAAATTTCAAGAATATTGCTAACTTTATTTAAATACCATTCATTATTAGTGTGTACAGGTTTTAACCTCTACCTGAAAAAAGGCCTTTCTCTTGAAAAGTCTCCAGAGCACGTTCTGAACAGTACACAAGTGTGACTAGACTCCCTTGAAGTCAAAAGCAATACTTTTAATTGACATAAATGGGACCAGATTGACAAATGTATGTACGAGGATTGTTTCTCCCACCAGTGAACTGAAAGCCCTTCAGGGGGTGAGGGCCAGTCTCTGTTTCAGCAATTTTCTGGCTGTATAACTTCATTGATTTCCACTGCACAGCCATGACATGTGAAATGGAGTGGACAATCAGGCCCTAGGGATGGTGGCTGCACAGTCAGCTCTGCCTCCTGCTTTGGGGCAAGAAGCATAAAAGGAACTCCGTGCTCTCTTCACAAACACCTCTGCAGGCTGGGCACCTCTGTCTCCTCTCCTCCTGTGTGCAAAGTATAGGCAGCTGGTATTCACTTCGAAAAGGGTTACAGGAGAGATTCTGGGGCAGAGAGATACCAGGGCACCTGGTACAGAAATCCAACAAAAATATGAGGCTGGGCTGGATCTAGTCAGTAGTATTAGCATTCCTGTGCTCAAGAAACCCATCTTGCTTCTGTAATTGGAAAAATCCAGTATCCTTTACTAAAACTTCACTCAGCTAGGAGTGTATCATCTCACAGAGGGTGTTCTGTGCATCCTACCTTATGTTCATAGATGCATCCCACCTTATGTTCATAGATGCATCCCATAAGTAATGATGAAAAAATGTCTTTACTAACGTAGCTTAGGAGGTACCAATCAAGTAAATTTGCAAATGTTTGTCTTTGTAACTAAGTTAAATCAGCATAAAATAATGTCTTTTGAAAACATTTTGTTCTAGAAAAGAGCCATCTATATTTTCACTGCCCATTTAATTTTCTACATGATGTATTTAATCAACATGCTCTATAATATAGGCAGAAAATTTTTGCCAAGAAAAAAATTAGTTTTACTGATGACAGCAACAAGGAATGATGGGTACATCCTCAATATATCTTGAAATACATGGTAGCTTGTAGCAGGAAATCATACTTGAAAAATTCAAATTCGCTTGAATAGCACAGTAGCATCACATGGGTTGAAGTCTATGTCATATCTTCTATAAAAAGATACTGAAATCCAGGAAAGATTTCTAGGTTGAAAGAGGAAGTCCCTTCTGCAGATGTATGCCAGAATGATTACTAACTGCAGTCTTCCTGGTTCTCCTCTTTGGCAAGAGGTGAAAGGGGGCTTATTGTTTATGGAGTTAGAATACACTTGTAGATCTAATCCAGCCATAGCTTGCTTAGGAATGACAAGCAAACAGCAGATCTGTGCCATGCTTGTCTGGCTGGCTGCAGCCATGGGAAGTTACCACTGTAAATAACTCTGTGTCACAGGCTGGGGTGCCTTTCCCTCTGGTATTAAAAACGCCTTAGGGCTGGTGGAGCAAGCAGAGATCAGCTGTGTGTGACAATGCTCTCTCCTTCCTCCTCCAGGGAGGAGGGCTGTCCCTGCTCCCATTGGGATGTGCTGGTGCCACGCAAGGCTTCCTTATGTGCTACAAACCCCCAGCCAGAGCAGCTGTCAGCCTGGTGGCAGTGCCAAAATGCCTCTGAAGGAACCGAGCTGGGGTGAGCATTTGTTCTGCAGCCTGTGCTGACAGATTTGAGTCACTGCTGTTAAGCTGCAACTGTTGTGGAACATTTTGTAACGGTGTAAATAACTTGTCATGTTTTGCAGCTGTAGGATGCACTTAGCAAGGTCTTGGGGTACCCTACAAGTAAGTTGAATGTTGGAAGGTGCAGTGTTGTTTCCAACTGTAAATACTCTCAGGGTTTGGAGACAAGTGATTTTTCTATAGGTATTCATTTAGTTCAGAATGAGACCTTTCCTTGTCCCTCCTATAAAGTATAGCCTTCCTAGAACATATTAATCTTCTGTTTAGAGATATATACTTTTCCCCCCGAATGGACTATTTATACCCATATGGAAAGTGAAGAAATGAGTTCATTTGCTCTCCGTGTGCTGTCGTGATAGCAGCAGGTGTGCTAATACACCTTTAACTTTTCCACATGTTAGTATTTCTCATCTCATGGCATCCCTGTGCTCCCACGGGTACTGGCTGAATAACAGGGGAAATTACTAAAAGGAAATCTTGATTTATAGCAGCTGGATGCAGCATCTCAAGCCAGCTCCTAAACATCCAAATCTTCATAAGTGGGAGAGAAAAATCTGTTTCCTGAGCTGAGGATGCTAAGGTGTTTCTGCTTGTTTGCACATTTAGTTCTGTGAAAGAAGACAAATGGAGAGGCCTGGAAATTAAAAGGAGTGTGAAGGAAGTCTGAGCTGATTCAGCATGTACTGGGTTCAGCTGAGAGTGGAAACTTTGGCTGATTTTCTTCATGGCAGTCCACACAGTGCTGTATTTTAGGCTGGTGACCAAACCAATGTTGGTAACAAATCACTGTTTTTGCTATTGATGAACAGTCCTTGCACAGCATCAAGGCTTTCTCTCTTTCTCACTTTGCCACCTCAGTGAGAACTCTGGGCGTGGGCAAGATGCTAGGAGGGGATGGAGCTGGGACAGCTGACCCCAGCTGACCAAATGGATGTCTCATGGCATATGATGTTATGCTTAGCAATAAAATGTGTGAGTTTGGGTGAGGGGTGTAGGAAGAGGGGGAGAGTTTTTTCCAGGATAGCTGTTTCTGGGGCATCACTCTGGCTGGGCATGAATCCACTAGTGAGAAGTTGCTTTTCTTCCTTTCTTTTTCATCACTTATTCAACTGTCTGTATCTTGACCCTTTATGTACTTTTTGCCCTTCCAATTCTCTCCCCCTTTTCTCTTGGGGGTTAAGTGATTTACCTGGCAGCTGTGGTCAACCTACCACAAGCACTGTGATTTGAGAATGAGACTATTGAGGGCTCTTTTACATTTAGTGGTCAGTATCACTTTATGAATCCTTCATTTTTCTTTCTTGTAACTGTATTATTAGCTGTAGTATTACACACTCAGCTTATATTTTTGACTGTTAAGATCAAGCTTAGTTAGCTCTTGACCTCATACAGACCTAAGTAAGATCTAGTATATGTTGACAGCACACTGCTGTCATATGCTTGCTCATTTGAATGAGATTCTGCAGAAAATCTGGGTGAAGAGGTTGAGGTATTTTCCCAAGAGGACACCTTTATCCCCAGGGGGAGAGGGTTACAGTCATGCCATGAATCAGTTCTGTTTCTGGTCCAGTAAATGACAAATCATGGTTTGCTCAGTGGTGTGGCTTTAGCAGGAAGGTGAATTATGTCACACTAGACACTCTGTGTATGCCAGGGATGTACTTTCAGCAGGGAAATTTGTATATTTCAGCCTCCTCAGGCTGAAGAGACAACATTGTTCAGTGCTTTCCCAAAAAAGTGATTTAGCCACTGGGCTATTGGATAAAAGAAGTACTCCAGCCCCTGGGAAACAGAAGCATTTGTGTCTGAAAAGTTTTAAAATGCTTAATTCTTGAAGTGTGCATGAAACATCCATTGTGCATGCCTCTCAGATTAAATCCTTCTAGAAAGAAGGAAATGTGAAGAGCATTTAGTCCTGCATGACCACTGGAATGGTGTTGCTCCAAAGTCCAGCCCATATTCCTGTTTCTCAGCTGACAAGGATTAAGCCCAGGATGATATGTATTAATTTACATGGCAACAAAATTTACAGAGTTCTTCTAATAGATTTCTGTAAAGTGTGGGATTAATTCACCTAATGAGTTACTATTACTTGATTCACCTATTTGTTAGAAACTTATTACAGAAGTAAGGATCCAGCTCCCCAGTTCCAGACCACTGGCTTAGGAAATTGGACAGAACATAACCAGTAAGGTCAAGGATGTTGGTTTATATATGAGGGTGAAAAATGAAAGAATAAACTGGTGGAGAGAGCTTTGTGCAAAAAATTTGTCTTAAATTGAACTAGAAAATGGGAAACACCTGTCAACCTTTCACAGACACATACTTGTGTTTTTTGCTTGTAGTTCTCTAGCTGGGGAAATGTGAACCGGTCCTTATTTTGTCTTGCATTTTTGTAACCAAATGAATGTTTATGTCCTTATATTTTTAAAAGGAAGGTATTTTTAAACATGTCAGGTTATTTTATTGAAAAATGTACATCTCAAATTGTGATTTTTAAATTTCCATTTTCATGAAATTTGGCTGTAGTGGAATAGTTTTCTATTTGGCATAAATAATTTTGGGAACAGGCTTGCTTCCTGGACTCTTTGCAATAATAAGGGTTTGAAATTCTGTTTTTGTCTAGAAGAAATGACTGCTGTTAGTGATGTTGTTCTTTAAGTCAATACTCTTTCCCCCACCATCAGTAGATAATTTATTTATTAGCAAATAAATCTGTTTGCTGCTTCCTTCACACAGCTGTTAAAAAAAAAAAAAAAAAAGCGCCAATTTTTGTTATATCTTTTTCAGCTTACCGAATTGGTATCTTGTGTGTCTCATAACTTCAATGTACAAGGTACAATTCTACTGTAGTCCTTGTAACCAAGTATATCATAATTGAATATTGTGTCATATATTTAAATTTATTGCAGAAAAAGAAAACTCTCAACAAACTTCCACATGCAAAGATAAATATGTATATGTACAATTAGCCAGTGCTCCTGTTTGTGCTTGTGTGTGGAAACCTAGGCATATTTTATATTGCTAGTTTTTAAAATGGCTTTTGTATGTGATTCAGACAAGGCAATTTTGCATATTAGATAGCTTTTAACTTTGCTTACTAAATAATTTGTTCTTGCTTCCGTAAGCATGCTCAAATGCGTTTTTTTGTATTGCTGTCACCAGGGATAAATGTACATGTATGGAAGAGAAGGAACATTTGTTCTCAAGATTGCATTTGCTAGGAGTGAGCTGGATGTATTCAATTTTATCTTTGTGTTGATGGTGGCTAAAAATGTGAGGTATGTTTCTTCACTGACAAGTTTAAGAGAAACAAAAGGAGATTCAAATATCCATGGTGAATTTTCCTTTGAGTCTCTGATGATAAACATCAAATAATGGTTACTAAACTGGTTATTCCATACCATTGCCAACAACTGGCAAAGTTGGCTTGTTTTTGATGGCAGTTTGGGTTGCAATGATCTTACCCTTTCCCCCTGCCCTCAAACCCTCCTTTTTGGCTTAAGTTTTTGATTTTGTTTTTTTTTTCTCCAGTGTTTCCTCTATCCCATTGCCATTTCAGGAACTTAAAATAAGCCAAAATATTTACTTTTGTCTTTAATTACCATTAACTATAACTAATAATAACTAATAATAACTAATTACCAGTAGTTACACATGTCTTTGAAATGTGTAACTAATGGTAATTAATACATAATTTTCTCAATTAGAAATCTTGCTAGCCTGTTTATGTGATAACTGGGAAATACTGATGAATGAAAAATTTAAAAGTTCATAGAAATAGTTGCTTTTTCCTAATACTGAATAGGAATTCTATTATGCAAAAGAGCATGTTCTTCCATTCCTAAATGCTTTTACAGATTATACAGTGCTTCTTCTTTACCTTTCACAACTTCACTACCTTTTGAAACAGGCTTTAAAGAATTGTATTTCTGTTTCCTCAATAAAACAGGAATTATCATATTAGTGACAGAAACGGGTGTCAGCGTTTTAACCAGTTATCACACCAAACAAGTTATCTGAATTCTTGAAGACGCTTTTGTATACCTATTTTATTTTGACCAATGTAAAAATGAAGAAGACTTAATGGGTGAAAGAGGGTCATTCCAAGTTCATAATGGGCCAGGCAGGGATTAGTCTGTTCATACCTAATAAAAATAGTCTTTTTGTTTTAGAAAAAATATTTAGGAATCTGGATATGAATGCAAATGCACATGGATTGTTGAACCAGATGCTTTCTCTGCAGCACATTGGTCTCCTTCATGTGGAAGCCCTGGATGACAAAAGGAGGGATAAATGTTTTAAGAGCAATGGCTGAAAGACTTGGAACCAAGCTGATGGAGCAAAAAGCAAAATTTGTCTTCAGCTCTCCCAAGGAGACTGGAAGAGAAGTGGTGATGGAAGATACAGTTGATGTATCTAGGGAAGAGGAGGAGATGCAGTGAAAGGATTGGCAAAAGGCCTGAAACATTACTGCATTGCTCAAGATGCAGTGACATATTTAAGATGCGTTTCTAGCAAAAAGAAAAATGAAAAACTGTAGGCCACTCATCTAAATGTGGAAAGGAAACAGTCTAGAAAAGAAAGAAGAAATTCAGATGGGACTCTGCAAGGTTTGGACAAGCTTTGGATGCAAGGCATAACTGATGGAAGCTGCTAATGGCAATGGTGGCGTGAGGATGGCTTGCAAAAAATTATGGGCAAGTGGCTGAGGTGAGTTGCATCAACAGATCAATTCTGCTGAAGTCAGACCTTGCTATCTCTAGAACACTTTTGTGTCAAACTTTGAATGGTGGTTACTGGGGTGAAGGGAAAGCAATGAGCTGGATGAACATTTGCTTCTCCAGAGGGAAAGACTCTGAAATGTTATGGGTTTAGTTATATTCTAGGAATTAATTCTTGTTATTCTGTTCACTTGCCTTGTTTACTCTTTTTTTCATTAAAAATGGAAATATTTGACTGTTTTACCTAAAGTTGAAGATGGGCAGAAGTGATTGCTGTGAGTGCAATTAGCATAATTTCCCCAGTTCTCTGCATAGGTCTTCAAGCAAGCATTTACCTAGGATGTCCCTTAAATTTGAATGCAGCTGTGTTCTTGTCAGCTGAATCATGGCAGGAAGGGTTCATTGAAAAGTGATCTGGATGTTTGATTGGCTGAAGGAGTGACATATTGATTCCCAGAGATAGCAAGTATAAATAATGCATATAAATGCACCAAATCCAATGCTAAATTGGGGCTCTGTTTCTGCTTTTGATGTTGAAGGAAGGAGAGGCAATCTGGATTTCAAAGGCATGCATATTTCCATGCACATTTCTAAATACAAGATTAGCTGGGACTCTTACATGTTAATATTCTGTTTTAGGGAAAGGTATCAGTAGTTAAACATGGAATGAAAGACTATTTCCTTTTTTTCTTTTATTAGTCTTGGCAAATATATTCATAAGCCTTTCTGCCTAGAGACAACAGACTGAGACACTCTTTCAAAAGCAGGTATCTAAAGAACCACGTGCTCCCAGTATCTACAGCCCTTACCCTCATATGCAAGCAAATACTGCCCGTGGTAACAAAGCTGTCATGCTAGCTCACAATTTAGGAGATGTTTTATGCATTGCTGCACTCAGAGAAGCCCCTTTCAGTAGAGTGGATTATAAAACCAGTTGCTGAGGAACATTGCTTGTGACACGTTTTAGGTGATGGCATTTTGACTGTTGTTTTAACATACATAACTTTGCCTTTAGCGATGAGTAACTGTTCTAGTTCTGCTGTCATCTCAGTTTTATTAAGCCTTAACCCAAAGAGCCAGAGGGATGGAGCTTTTTTATTTATGTTTTTCTGTTTATGTTTATTATCGCCCTCTGGTTATTGGCTAAGTGGATTTAAATCTGTCATGTTTAAGGTTTTACCTTTAAATTTGTTTTTTTACCTTTTTAATCCTGAAGTATTACTCATGTAGCTCTTACTATTGTTTGGTCTTGAGGAACTCTACTCATTTTTTTTTAGAAAGGCTTTAGAAATTCTTGAAATTTGGCTGACAAAAGTAGTATTTCTCAGAAAGACTGCTGAAGTTGTCAGTTTGGTTCTCTTAAGGTTGTGAATCATTTAGCAGCAGTGTCTACAGATCTGTCAAATCTCATGCTTTATACATAGCATTCATTCATTTGGTCCCTGTCTATGGCTCATGTATTTTCAACAGTTCTACAGCTTCTCTTCTACTCTTTGAGCACTGATAATAAGGCAATTGCTGACCATACAGAGTGTCAGAGGAAAATTTGGATTCTGCAGAAGCAACGACAAAAATATTGCCTTCCTTCAAGCTGATGGTGCCACCTATAGTGGGGAAAAGTGATTGTCTTTCTCTTATTGTTTGACTAATCTTCCCTAGGGCTGGTGGAGTTATTACTTTTTTCACAACAGAGAGGATCACACGCAAGGTACAGACAGACAAATGCATATACATGTAGCCCAAGACTACTCTTGAGCATCACTGAACTGACTTTATGACAGACTTTCTTTCCACCCTGTCTGTTCTCTCACCGTGTTGTGCCTTGTTACTTGGAACCTCAGGAACCTTAGCAATTAGTGCAACCTATACCTGTGCTCCTCTCTGAAGGCTTTCTGGGTAGAGATTTACATGGCTGTCTTCACTCTCTCTAACTCTACTCAGCTGGAGAGTTGCTTGGCACAAATGGTTCAGTTCTCTGCCACTGTTATTTTGAGATAAAGTGTAATATGTTGCTCTGTGTATATGGTGCTTTGTAGCCAGAAAAATATCATCCCATTCCTAATTCCCTAAGATGGCATGTTGTTCTTTGGGATTTCTTGGCTGGAAATAAGTACACATTCATATATTTACAGTTAACAGTGATACTGTTGTGTCTCAGATACATGAGATGTGTTGAACACACATAATATGTGGACTAGAAATATCCTAGTGGAAAGACAAAATACACCCAAGAAATTCCAAATATGTGTCAAACTCTTCTGAAGTGTGACAGAAAGCTTTAAGAATGCTGAATAAATCAGTAAGAAATAGGGGACAAAGGCAACTCAGTCCATAACTTGCATTTTTTATTGGGTAGGTAGAAGAGGAATAAATAATCGTATCAGTTTTGGATGAACAGGACAGGAATTAACAGAACATTAACTAAGTTAAGAGAATGTTAAATAACTTAACTCTGTCTGTTGATACTACAGAAAATTTAAGGTGAGTGTTGGAGTGTTATTATGTGTTAGGGTTTGGGCTTGGTTGTTTCCTTTTTGGAGAAGAGAGGATTTGTCTTTAGTGGTTTTAATTTCATTTTCCCAGATCAATAGCTGGAATTCAGGATTTGGTGCAGTGAGTCAAGGCTAAAATACAGGTTATCTTGAGACATCTTAGAGCACTAATATAATTTCTGTTGCTTTTTCATGGCTAATGACATCTTTATTCTTTCTGCAACACATTCTTTGAGCTACCTCCTTGCTTTCCTGAGTAGCTCATTATCAGGTGGCATGCAAAAGTAAGAAGCTGTGTAAAAAGGAGTCAGAATGACATTTTGAATAATTTGGGTCATTGCTGGATGGAAAGGTATCTGATGTTTTACATCTGAGTCATTGATATAGTAGAGTTTGTCAGGTGTTTTTTTAATCTTATAGTAGTGTTTTTTAACTGTTATCTGGATTAATATTGCATGCAACAAAAGTTGTCATGGTATCAGAATTCCATCATCATGTTAACAAATCAACATAATGAGATTTGGTTTTTGTTCTTAAAACTTCGAATTTGGTCACAGTTGTGATACAACTTTCCCAAACATTAAAACATTATTCAACTCCATCATTTACCAACAGTCCTGGCTCACTGCTGAGGTTCCAGGTGACTGGAAGCTGCCAATGTGACACCCATTCACAAGAAGGGTGGCAAGGAGGATCCCAGTAATTATAGCCCAGTCAGGCTGACCTCAGTACCTGGTAAAGGTAATGGAGCAGTTTATATTGAGTGTCATCACACAGCACCTACAGGATGGCCAGGGTGTCAGAGCCAGCCAGCACGGGTTTAGGAGGGGTGGGTCGTGTTTGACCAGCCTGGTCTCCTTTGATGACCAGGTGACCTGCCTGGTGGATGCAGGAAGGGCTCTGGATGTCTGTCTGGACTTCAGCAAGGCCTTTGGCACTGTCTCCCACAGCACACTCCTGGATAAGCTGGC
The DNA here is from genome assembly GCF_965231275.1 of Zosterops lateralis. Classification (NCBI taxonomy): domain Eukaryota; kingdom Metazoa; phylum Chordata; class Aves; order Passeriformes; family Zosteropidae; genus Zosterops; species Zosterops lateralis. Next base: position 47,963 of record NW_028154586.1, read on the forward strand.
AGCCCGGGGCTTGGACAGGAGCCCTCTTTGCTGGGTTAGGAACTGGCTGCATGGCCAGGCCCAGAGAGTGGTGGGGAATGGTGCTGCATCCAGCTGGGGACAGTCACCAGGGGTGTTCCTCAGGGGTCTGTGCTGGGGCCAGCTCTGTTCAGTATTTGTATTGACAACATGGATGAGGGTATTGAGTCTTTCATTAGTAAATTTGCAGATGACACTAAGCTGGGAACATTTGTTGATCTGTTGGCAGGTGGGAGGGCTCTGCAGAGAGACCTGGAATGGTTGGATGGGTGGGCAGAGTGCAACAAGATGGAGTTTAATGAGTCCAAGTGCCAAGTCCTGCACTTTGGCCACAATAACCCCTGCAGTGCTCTAGGCTGGGGATGGTGTGGCTGGACAGTGCCCAGGCAGAAAGGGACCTGGGGGTTCTGCTCAGCAGCGGCTGAACATGAGCCTGCAGTGTGCCCAGGTGGCCAAGAGGGCCAATGGCACCTGGCCTGGATCAGGAATGGTGTGGCCAGCAGGAGCAGGGAGCTCATTCTTCCCCTGGACTCAGCACTGGTGAGGCCACACCTTGAGTGCTGTGTCCAGTTCTGGCCCCTCAGTTTAGGAAGGACCTTGAGACGCTTGAACGTGTCCAGAGGAGGCAACGAGGCTGGTGAGGGGCTTGGAAAACAAGCCAGAGGAAGAACGACTGAGGGAGCTGGGGGTGTTTAGCCTGGAGAAAAGGAGACTCAGAGGTGACCTTATCATTCTCTATAACTTCCTGAAGGGAGGTTGGAGACAGCTGGGGGTTGGTCTCTTTGTCCAGGCAGCAACCGACAGAAGGACAGGACACAGTCTTCAGCTGTGACAAGGGAAATATAGGTTGGATAGTAGGAAGAAGTTTTTCACGGAAAGAGTGATTAAATACTGGAATAGTCTGCCTGGGGAGGTGGTGGAGTCACCATCCCTGGATGTGTTTAAGAAGAGACTGGATGTGGCACTCAATGCCCTGATCCAGTTGAGGTGTCAGGGCTGGGTTGGACTCAATGATCTTGAAGGTCTCTTCCAACCTACACATTCTGTGATTCTGTGATGGGACCCTGACTGGGGTTACTGGGAGCCACCAGAGCCATACTGAGAATCAACTGGGAATACACTGGGAGCAACTGGGAATGACAGGATGCATACTGGTGACAACTGGGAGGTTCTGGCAGGGACTGGGATAAAACTGGGGGCAACTGAACCATGCTGAGGGAACTGGGAGTGCCTGGCAATGACTACAAGGGAAACTGGGATATACTGAGAGTGCCTGAGACCATGCAGGTTGAGACTGGGATCACACTGGGAGCCACTGGGAATGTGCTGGTGGGAACTGGGAGCAATTGTGAGTGACTGGGGCCCTGCTGGGAGAGACTGGCATCATACTGGGAGTGATGGGGGTTTTCTAGGGGTAACTGGGAGAACTGGGAACACAGCAGACGAAAGAAGGAGGAACTGGGAGCAACTGGGACCCTGCTGGGGGCAAATTGTACCATACTGGGGAATAATTGGGAATGATTTGGCTCATACTGGGAGTGCCAAGGAAACTGGAACCACACGGGGGTGTGTGGTTACTAACAAACCTCCTTCCCCCCAAAAAACAACAACCCAACCCAAACAAACAAACAAAAAAACCCCAAAAACCCCCAAAACAAAAGAAAACAAAACAAAACCAAAACCAACAAAAAACAAACAAACAAAACCACCTCCCGGGGACCCCCCCATGTCCCCCCGAGGGCCATCTGCGCCTCGCCTTTGGAGCCCTGCCAGCTCCAAACATCCCCGCAAAAACCCCAAGCCCAGGGAGCCCAAACCCGGGATATTTGGGGCGAGCTCCCCCTCCCCGGGCACCTGCGGGATGGGGCCGATGGTCCCGGGGCTGCTGCGGCTTCAGGGAGCGCTGGAGCCGCCCGCTCCCTCCTCTGCTCTTCTTCCTCCCGCTTCCCGCGGCCGCTCCGCCTCTTCCTCCCTCCCTCCTCCTCCTGCCCCGTTCCCGAACCCCTCGCAGCCCGCGGGACGAGCGGGGATGGAGCCGGGAAAGGTCGGAAGGCAGAGAGGGCCCAGGGGGATGCCAGGACTGGCAGTGACTGGGCTGTGCTGGGAGCACCTCATCACCCCCGTCAGGTGACATTTTATAGGGGACCCCCGTTCCAAGCCCCTCTGGGGGATGTTTTGCCCCCCGCCCCCCCGGGGTGGATTTTTGGGATTCTCTCTGCCATGGCCGCTTGAAGAGGTGCCTGTTTTGGGTTCCCAGGAAAACTCCCGTTCAAAGGGCAACACCACTCCCGGTGATTCCGGCAGCGGAGCCCCGGGGGGGGCTGGGGGTCCCAGGGGGGATTTGGGGGTCCTGGGAGGGTTTGGGGGTCCCAGGGGGGATTTGGGGGTCCCAGGGGGGATTTGGGGGTCCCGGGAGGGTTTGGGGGTCCCAGGGGGGATTTGGGGGTCCCAGGGGGGATTTGGGGGTCCCGGGAGGGTTTGGGGGTCCCAGGGGGGATTTGGGGGTCCCGGGAGGGTTTGGGGGTCCCGGGAGGGTTTGGGGGTCCCTGGGCGGGGCCGGTGACAGAGCTGGGACCCCGAGCCGGGTCTGAACCTTCTCACTGTGCCCGGGCAGCGTCAGCGTGTTCAGGGAGATCCTGGGGCCCGGGGGGTCACCCCAAATCCCAGGGGAGCCCAAATGGCCAGGGAGCCCCTGCAGTGCCCCCAGCGCTGGATCTGCTGCAGGCAGGGGGGCACCAGCACTCGGCCCCCACCCCCCACCATCACAGGGGGGCAGAAACGGGGGAGGGGCACGGACAGGTCGGGGGGACCCCCAAAGTCCTGGGGGAGGGGACACGGGGGGACTCCCAGGAATCCCCGTGGGGGGATGAGGGGGGACCCAGGAGGAGTTTGGGGGGGCCGGGGGGGTCATGGGGGGACCCCCAGGAGTCTTGTGGGGGGTGGGGAGGGCAAAGAACAGGGCGACCCCCAGGATGGGTTTGGGGGGGATCTGGACTGGAGCTTCCCTGGCAGTGGGATGGGGATGGGATCTGCCCATGGAATTCCCATGAGAATGGGATGGCAGTGAGATCCAGCTACAGAATTCCCATGGGAATGGGACAGCAGTGGGGTCCATCCTTGGAGGCCCCACGGGAATTCCCATGTTCCCAAATTTTTCCCTCCCAAATCCCACATTTCCCAATCCCACATTCCCACGGGAATTCTGCCCTCCCCCTCTTTATGCTCCAGTGCCTCCCGCCCATATCTGACACATTTCCGGAGCCATTCCAGGCAGGAGTGCCTCAGGGCATTTGTCACTTCCTCAGCCTGGATCTCCTCCTGTTCCCGGCGCCTCTTGGTGACCTGGGCAGCGCCGTGGGCACCAGGAATCTCGAGGGGAATGCCAGGAGTGGGAGTGACTGGGTGTCAGAGTCTGTCCGAGGATGTGTTATGCCTCACAACTGTCTCCGATGGTTGAAGACCAAGACCCCCGGAGAGACTGGGGAGAGCCCCTGGCCTGGCTGAGGTGGGGCGCCTGCCGAGGACTGATACGCATCTCCACGAGAATGGAATGCAAGAACAATAGCAGCTCGTTACAGTGGACTGAGCTGACTATACTGACCGTGCTAGAAGGGTACAGCTTGCCGCTTGTTCCTGAGCACCCAACTTTGACGCAGGTGCCTGCACTGGCCCAGTGCCCTCTTTGGCTCCATTCCACTCGCCTTGGTCCTTTTCCTGACCAGCCTATAAAGACTCTGCAGATCCCGTGCACCCTTTGTGTACACCCCACTGGAGAAGATCGCGTCTATGGGCATCTCTACGTCTTGAGGACCTCCGACTCTCCACGTGGTAGCTATAATCCCCCTTCCCCTCTTTCTCTATCTTTCTCACTATTCTCTATTTTCTCTCCCTACTATCGCATTGTGGGCACTAAATAAAAGTGCATTTTTTGTTTAAGCAAACTGGTTTGTCCCCTGTTGTGTCTTTTGCGCTTTGAGATCTCCAAAACGAACCATCAGGTTCCCCGCATACGTTTGCGGACCCTGACATTTAAATTGGCGTCACGGACAGGATCTTGATAGACTGTGGAGTTGCGGGTTTTATATAGTTTGTAGAAGGGGAAGGACCCTCGTCTCAGCCGCACCTAGCACGCCACTTCGGTGAGCGCTGTTAGAAAGCAAGGGGGGCGAGGGAAAATTCCCGCTAACTGTATACACCCAGGCGAATAAGCACTCCCTGTCATCAGGATATTTCAGAAACGATCTCACTGTGCAAAAGATGGGACTCTGTGTTTTAAGCTGCTTGGTGTAGTTGAGGAGACAACAGGCGTTTTTTGTGAAGAAGTGCCTCCCAAGCAGCTGGGTCTCCTCTCCCATTCCAGGGAAGCGAAGGGAAACACAGTATTAGCTGTGCCATTGTTTGTAACTTTAAGAATACCTCCCTGAGAGTGGTTTTTGTCCCTTCACAAAAAATGAGTGAAAATTCTAGTACAAAAGATAAGGATATTCTTTTTGCTTTGCTAACAAAGCATGGTGCTAGACCTTCTCCAGCCGGAGAAGAGTGGGCACAAGATAATTGGTTTAAGTGTGAAAACATTGTAGATAGAATATATTCTTTGCAACATGATGCTAAGTATAAACTGGGCAGAAATAAAACCATTCTTTGCTCAGTTTTGGGGGCCTGCCTTTCGGCAGCCATAGAAACCCATTTTAAACGAGTAAGTGAAGAGAGAGCAGAAATAGAATCCCTGCAAAAACAATTGGAACAGAAAAGAAATCAAGAGGGAGAAGTAATAGAATCCTTGCAAGATTTGGTAGAAGCTTTGCAAAAACAATTAGAACAGGAAAGAAATCAGAAATATTTGCTGGAGATTTCCCTTGCAGAAGAGCAGAGCAAAAATTCAAAACTTGTAGATTCACCAAAGGAAACAGGAGGAAAGGAGACATACAGCATTAAACAGATATACCCTCAGAAAGAATTAGTACACATGCAAAATTGTGGGGAACTCTGTTGCTCCAATTTGAGACCTCTTGTCAAAACAGAATTTAGTTATATAAATGCAGAGGTTCATGACCCCCATATAACCACCAAACAAACACCCAACACAGCCACTGAATTAGCTAAATTAAAGAAAGAATACTCCCGACTTTCTAGCGAATCAGAGACGAAGTATGTCTTTAGAGTTTCACTTACTGGTGGTGACCAAATTAAATTAAGTGAACAAGAAGTAAGTGGCTATTGGGGACATGGAGTTTTCTTAACAACAGGGAATACACGTGCTCCATGGTCCCTGACACAGCGTGCAGCTTACTGGGCAGGAGGACTAAGCCCCCTTGAAAGGGGCGACCCTCTGGCAATAGTCGGCACCCCGGACCAACTCCTAGAAAACATACACAAAGCTGCATGCTTGCAAATGATACATGAAAGAAAATTAATTTCTGTCTATGAGTCACCCATGCAACAGCCTGTCAGACCCGAGATTATGACCCCCCTAATTCGAGGTTTGCTGGAGTCTCTTAAACCAACAACAATTCTTCTTCAAAAAACAATAGCATCTATCACTCCAGTAGACAGGCTTGAAAGATTTCTTGGACACACAAGTGATCAAACTGGTTCCACTGACTCCACTGACTTCTCGCCTTTTGCTACTCCTAGCACACAATCTAACAGCAGTCATAACAGTGGAAAATATGGACCAGTCAAGCACTCAGAGGACAAACCTGAAAAACCCAGAGAAGTCAGGCACATTGCTCCTCCTAATGAAAAACCAGAAAAGGAAAGACAAATCCCTAACCAGCAGCAGTTGTGGTTGCTAGGGCTGAAAAGGGGACTACCTTGAGAAGTAATGGACAAATTGCCTTATGATAAATTGGTTAAAATAAAATTGCTGCTTTTTGAAGCAACTGCTCACCAAGCCCTTGGCCCTATTCATCCTACAGATCCTTTTCAGGCAGAATGGGGATTTGCCACCTCAGGATTGTCATTGTATATATGGCAAAGGGGTCCTGAAGGCCCAATCAGATCTGTCAGCTCTCGCTCTTGTGGCTTTAAAGATGCTGAAAAGAGGTACACTACCTGGGAAAAAGGCTTGTTTGTGGTTAGCTTAGCTCTCATAGAAGTGGAGAAAATTGCACAACAACAACCAATTGTTTTGAGAGGCCCCTTCAAGGTTAAGTCAGTCACTACTGGGACCCCCCCACCTGCCGGGGTGGCTGAGAGGACCTCAGTAAGACAGTGGTCTGCTCAGATTGAACATTATTGTAACATCTTCTCAATAACTGAAGGAGCTGTGAAAAATCTAGCACTACAAGAAGCAGAAAACTTGGATAGCATCCAAGACAAACCTGCCTCAGCCATTACCCCTCCCTTTTCCCCCGAACAGCCAGCAAATCCTTGGTTTACTGATCCTTCTGCCTTTTGCCTGACAGCTTCAAGCATAATTCCCTCACTATGGGGACCAAGTGATTCCAGCAATCCAGCACATTGCCCTGGACAGTCTGTTTTGGTGGACCTCCCTACTGTAGGGGAAGTACCACTAGTGCTGAAATCCCCTCTGAATAAATATACATGGGCAGCCTTTGATGCTCTAGGGAAAGAGCATCGAATAAATACAGGATGGGCAATTTTCATCATTCTAACCTTCTGCCTCCTCGTGGCAGATTCTGTTGTGCTTACTTTCCACAGGAGAACTCCGAGGGACATGAAGGCCATATAAACCATGATAAATATTTTAAACAGAAATTTTAAATAGCATTGATTCAGAAATATTAATGAATAAATTGGTTGCCACAATTAGAGATTTGACCAAATTACAACAATTATTATAATCGTCCTTATTGGCTTTGGGGACACTTCAGTGATTGCTATTAAACATATTACCAAATTGGGAAAAGATAAATGTGAATGATAGCAAATTGGTAATTGATACACCTGGTGCTACACAAAACAATGTTTCTTTAGCCCTTAAGCTGCATCCAGGCACAGCTTTGGATGCAGATGGTTGTTGCCTTAATTATAAGGCAAGAAGAAGAAAGAATTCTTCCTACTGAAATTTGGAAAATAATTTGGAACAATTCAAATTGTTTTCAAAGAGAATTCCAATCCTGGTGGAAATTAGTGAACTTTACCTATAACCCAAATACTAACACAGTTACAGCTTTTGTGTTAACAATAGGTAATGCTTCAGTACATTTGATATTCCCTATCATTGCCTTAGATATGAATCATGATGGAGCTATTCTCTATCCTTCCGAGCATAGAGAATGGGCCCGTCAAACTGGTGAGAAATGGCAAACTGTCAGTTTAGAATCTTGTGTTGTTAGGGAGCAGCAAGGTTTCATTTGTGAAAGTAATGCAATCATAGCTCAGGACATTTGTTTGGACACTGAGCAAAATATTTGTCATTTTGAAGTACATCCTAACGAAGCTCCTGGAACAGTACTCGTGTACATAGCCAATGGGTGTGCATGCTTTAGGACTGTCTGTGATGTTGTAGTTGTAGAAAATGTAATGGTAGATACTAAAAATCACTCAAATTTTTGTGTTTGTGATTTTACCACAATTACAGGATGTGACTTTTCTTATAAAGTCCCAGCTATGTCCTCCTTTTGATTTTGGTTTTGATTGGCCTTGTTTTAGTTAACATCCCTTTTGCAAAGGACACTCCTAAAGTTATTGACGTAAAATGCACTACCCAGACAGCGAAAGTTAAGCCTGTAACAGCAGTTTGATTTGAAATGGTTTGTTGTTTTGATTAATGTTGCTTTGTCTTAGTCATGGTAATTAAAAATTAAGGTTTTTTTTGTTTTGGTTTGGTTTTTGGTTTTGTTTGTTTAGAAATTATTATCATTTTAAAAATTTAAAGAATTTTGTGAAAGAAATTGTTTTCAATTAAGTATTTGATTGAAAATTGTAATTGTTGATTTTAATTGATGGTATTATATTAATTATTTAGTAATTTGAGTTAATATTTTGAAAAATTGTTATATTAATTATTTGGTGATTTATGTTGATTATTTTGAAAAAAATTGTTAAAAATTGTTAAATTTTTGTTTCATTTTTTGCTTCTATTCCCTTTCCGTATTTTTCCTTCTTTCTCTCTCTCTCTCTTCTACACCCTCTGTATTGTCTCTGTTTTTCTGGGATATGCTGCCAATGTGGATGAGTCCTGAAGACTTCACGAGACTACGGAACCTGCTGATGGAAGAACACCTTCGTCGTCAGTCGTGAGTCACGGGGTGGTGTCAGAGTCTGTCCGAGGATGTGTTATGCCTCACAACTGTCTCCGATGGTTGAAGACCAAGACCCCCGGAGAGACTGGGGAGAGCCCCTGGCCTGGCTGAGGTGGGGCGCCTGCCGAGGACTGATACGCATCTCCACGAGAATGGAATGCAAGAACAATAGCAGCTCGTTACAGTGGACTGAGCTGACTATACTGACCGTGCTAGAAGGGCACAGCTTGCCGCTTGTTCCTGAGCACCCAACTTTGACGCAGGTGCCTGCACTGGCCCAGTGCCCTCTTTGGCTCCATTCCACTCGCCTTGGTCCTTTTCCTGACCAGCCTATAAAGACTCTGCAGATCCCGTGCACCCTTTGTGTACACCCCACTGGAGAAGATCGCGTCTATGGGCATCTCTACGTCTTGAGGACCTCCGACTCTCCACGTGGTAGCTATAATCCCCCTTCCCCTCTTTCTCTATCTTTCTCACTATTCTCTATTTTCTCTCCCTACTATCGCATTGTGGGCACTAAATAAAAGTGCATTTTTTGTTTAAGCAAACTGGTTTGTCCCCTGTTGTGTCTTTTGCGCTTTGAGATCTCCAAAACGAACCATCAGGTTCCCCGCATACGTTTGCGGACCCTGACACTGGGCTGTACTGGGATCCTACTGGGATCCTGCTGGGAGTGAGCAGGAGCAGCGGGATGGCTCCAGGGCTGGGGCTGGGGGCGCTCCTGGGGGGGCCAGGGGGAGTGGGACCCCCGGCCCCGGGACCCTGACCCGCCATTCCCGGCCCCGGGACCCCCCTGCTCCCCTTATCCTGCACAGGGACCCGCTGAATCCCCCGTTTCTGAACACCAGCACCCCCTGCTCCCCTTTTCCCGCCCATCCCATGGCTCCCAGCCTCCAGACTTCCCATGTGCTTGACTTTGGGATTGTGTGGAATGCCTTGGACCCCCATTCCTGCCTTTCCCAACCCCCAGCCCCACCTTTCTTCAAAACCAGAGACCCCCTGAACTCCCCTTTCCCAAACACTCTGAGTGTCCCCACCCTGGTCCCCGCTTTTTGGGAAACCCTGAACTTTCCTTTCTTGGGCTCAAAGACCCCCTGGAACTCCCTTCTACCTCTCCAAGTCCCTGCTCCCCATTTCCCTGACCCTGAGACCCCCCTGCACCCCCATTCCTGAGAACCCAGGTGCCCTTTTACCCCTTTGCCCTGCCCTGAGACCCCCCTGCACCCCCTGATCCGGCACCAACACAACCTTTTCCCGGCCACCCCGCCTCTCCCAGCCCCCAGACCCCCCTTTTCCTTCTCCCTGGGACCCCTGGACCCCCATTCCTGCATTTCCCAGCACCTCCTTTCCTCACACTGAGGAGCCCTGGCACCCCCTTTGCTGGGCACAGGATTCCCTGGACACCCCATCCCACCTCTCCCAGTCCCTGCACCCCCTTTCCTTGACTCTGAGCCCCTGAACCTCCTTCAGCTGTCCCAGCTCTTCCAGTCCCCCCTTTCCTTGGCCTCTTGACCCCCCTGGATCCCCAAACTCCCACTTTCAGCCCCCCAGCTCCCCCAAATCTCCGTGTCCCTCCAGTTCCCCACTCCCTGCAGTCCCTGGAAGTGGCGCTGTCGGAGCCCGGCCCGGGGGTCCCCCAGTCCTGGATTGTGGGGACGGGGACGGGACCCCCTGCGAGCGCTGGGACAGCGAGCGGGGCCGGATGGAGCCGCAGACACCGGGGATGGCAGCGGGAGCTGGGCTGGGATATTGGGATAGCCAGAGCTGGATACTGGGATAGCCAGAGCTGGATATGGGATAGCCAGAGCTGGATACTGGGATAGCCAGAGCTGGGAAGGTGGGGGAGCAGCCAAAAAGGTAAAATTTTTAGTTGACACTGGAGCAACATATTCTGCTTCGAACAAGGCTTTAGTACCTGTTGAAGGTGATTATGTCACAATAGTAGAAGCAACTGGCCCATGTGAAAAATCCTATTTTTGTAAAACATTAAAATACAAGTTTGAGAAACAGTAGGGCATTCATAGATTACTGCATCGAGCAGGAAGGGATTTGCTGGAATTACTAAAGGTAAATATTAATTTTTTTAATGTTAACATGAAATTTTTTAATGTCAACAATAAAATTTTGTGGGATAGTCAGACCTGGCATATTGGGATAGGCAGAGACAGGATATTGGGATAACGAGACCCAGGACATTGGGGTAACCAGGGGATGGAGGGAATGGGGGACTCTGAGGGGCTGGGATGGGATCGGTGGGAATGGAGAACTCTGAGGGGCTGCAATGGGATCTCTGGGGATGGGGGGGATCTGTGGGGCTGGAATGGGAATCCAGGGAGCTCCAAGGGGCTCTGTGGGGCTGGGACATGACTCCATGGGTCCCTTCTCTCCTCGTTCCCAGGTCTCCACACGGTGCAGGTGGTTTCCAGCTGTGACCTCCTGTCCAATGGAGAATCCATGGATCCCAACGGTACGGCTACGACGGGTGGGATTTCATCTCCTTCCAGCTGGGATCCAGGAGCTTTACAGTGTCCCACGGTGCCACTGGATCACCCAGAGGTGCTGGGAATGCAAAGGGATCCTGGTGGAGCAGATGAAGCATTACCTGGGACACACCTGTGTGGAAGGGCCCCAAAAAGACATCAGATATGGTCGGGAGGCTCTGGAGCACAAAGGTGGGTGTGGGAGGGGAAGGGAAGGGAAGGGAGAGCAGGGAAGGGGCTTGGGGGGATCCAGGGCTGGGAAAAAGTTTAGGCTGGGGGTGGGTAGGTGTGTGGGATGGGTGGGGTTAAAGCGGTTCCTGTGCTTAGGAAAGGGAGCTCCAAGGGTCCCCGGTGTCCCCACTCCCATCCAAAGGTGGGAAAACCCGGGATGGTTGGGAATGGGGGTCCCGGGTGTCCCCGGTGCTGAGGAAAGGAGGGGCCCAGGGGGTCCCGGGCAAGGCAGGAATAGGGGCCCAGGGGGTCTGTGGGCCAAGGCCAAGGAGGCTCTGGGGGCAGGGAGAGGCGGGATGTCCGGGAAAGGGGCGCAGGGCTGTCGGTGCCGGGTCAGGGGGTGCAGGGGGAACCCATGGCCGGGAATGGGGGTCCGGGGCTCCCCGGGCTGACGGGAACAGGGGATGCCGGGGCTGGGAGAGAAGGATCCCCGGGCAAGGGGCTGCGGGGCGGGGTCGGGGCAGGATAAGGGGGCGCGGGGGGTCCCGGGGCCGGGGAAGGAGCTGCGGGGGGGTCCCGGTGCCCGGGAATGGGGATTCCAGGGGCTCCCGGGGGGGCTCCCCAAAGCCCCTCCCGGGGGGGGCAGGAGCCGGCTCAGGAGCTGTGGGGAGAGAAAAGGGGCCGTGCCTGGCACGGGGGGACACGGGGGAGTCCCGGGCGCTCCGAGGGGGGGACACGAGCCCCGGGGACCCCCCTCACCTTCTCCCGCAGGGGAGGCCGAGCCCCAGCCCCGGCAGACGGAGCCAAGACGGAGCCCCCGAGCCCCGGCAGCATCTTGGGGGGGCGTCCGGCGGCAGCTCCGGGGGCGGGAGGGGCAGGACCCGGGAAAGGGACTGGGATGGGCTGGGACCAGCTGGGATGGGCTGGGACACCAGGACACACCGGGACACACCGGGATACACCGGGACACACCGGGACACACTGGGATACACCGGGACACACCGGGCCCAGGACTGGCACCCACTGGGAGCAGGATCAGAGCACACTGGGACCCAGCAGGACCAGAACTGGGGAGAGGGATCAGATTGGGACCAACTGGGATATACTGGGATTAGACTGAGAGTGACTGGGATCATACTGGGGAAAACTGGAACCTTTCTGGGACAAGTGGATGTGGCTGGGAATGACCATGAGTGTGCTGAGGGTAACTGGGATATACTGGGAGTGTCTGTGACCATACTGGGAGTGACTGGGAACACACTGAGAGGGACTGGGGGTAACTGGGTCTACACTGGGGGAACTGGGATCCATGGATGCTCCATTGGACAGGAGGTCACAGCTGGAAACCACCTGCACTGTGTGGAGACCTGGGAAGGAGGAGAGAAGGGACCCATGGAGTCGTGTCCCAGCCCTGGTGGAAAGCAGATAGAAATCTCCCAGGACCCCGTGCACACAGGCTTAGAGGCAGAAAAGAATGCAGGGGCTGGTTTGAAACCCTCAGGGAAACTGAGATCCATAAATTCACACAGACATGAAGTGGGAATGTGAGTTTTAGTTTCAGGTAAGTAAAAATATGCCTTAAGTGCCTTAAGCAAAGAAGAGACTGTATTAATTGATAAAAAAGCCCTAAAGTCCAGTTTCCGGTTCAGCAGCATTACCTTGTACAAAGTTAACTAAGTCCTAGGCATAATATAAACATACCAGAGCATTGCTGACATTGCCAGACAGAATAGACAGGCTGTAGGCACAGACCTTGTGTAAGAAATGATTCCCATTGTCACACAACTGTGTTAGACCAGGAGAGGTGCAAAAAGACAGGAACAGCATCGTGTTTGTGGCTGGTTGGATGATTTAGGAATAGAATTCATTGTATCGGGGCTGCTGCTGCTGCTTCTGCTTGGGCCATGGGGACTCTGTGCTGGAAGGCATTTTCCATGATGGGCCGGACTGTAACAGCCTGACCTTGGTGAGGCTGATCCAGCCATGCCATAAACTACTTTTCCAAGCAGCAGCACCTCTCTTGTTCCTGGGCTGGCCGCTCCAACTTGCCAGCTGTCCATCAGCAATGTGCCCGCTGCTCCTGCCTGCTGCCAGTCCTTCCCTGGCAGTGACAGCAGGAGCTGCTCCTGCCGCCGGCAGCTCCTGTGCCTGGAGTCCCTTCCCGTGCTGGCAGCACCAGCTGCCTCTTGCCTTCAGCCCAATGCCTGCCTGCACCTCGGCCTGCCTTTGCCAGCTCTCTTTTCCCAAGCCTTTGACTCCCAGGCTTCTGCCCCAGCCCAGGGACATTTGTTATTCCCATCACCTGCTGCTTTGACACCAGGAACCATTCTGGTTTGACCTAAGAGGTGAATCATGGAGATTGTGGTGCTTTCTTGTCCACAATGTCCTGTTAAGACCCAGAACACGCTGTTCTTACAGCTGGGATTGTGGCTGTTCCTACACCATTTATTCCACACTGCAGGACTAAAGAAAATCTCTCCTTTTCCTTACTAAGTTGAAGCTACAGCTTAGTGCAAGTATGTGTTAAAAGAGAATGGAGGCCGTAATCCCGTTTTTTTTTTCAGTCACTAGTGGATACCTCCCTGGAGGATACAGAACAACTCAACAATGTTGTGCATACAATGAAGAAAAGGCAACACAAAATTCCCTCTGGATGATGAGGTTAGAAAACCTGTTTTAATCTGTGTCACGGTTTCTCACCACATCTACTTAAACTGACAAGAAATTGAGCTGATTTTCTCCACACTGAGGCAGTTTTGCAATGAAGCAGCAGCGTGTCATGATGCTAAATAAGAATCTGGCATTACCTCTAATGGTCACTGCTACAAAGTGTATCAGTGCACAGCAAGGCAGACTGGGTCATCACAGTTATTCCTCCCCTCCTGCACATCCCATTGTCTCCTCTGCAGAAGACACAGGCTATGAAAACAAGGCAAGGTTGCTCCCTCTTTTTCTTCTCCCACAGGACTTGTTAGACACCATGTTTTTTCAAAGGACTGCATGTGCCTCTCCCCAGCTTGCTTATTTCTCATTCTCCAAAAGAATAGAGCTGAAGGAATCTGAGGAATGTGAGTGCTTGATCTCTCTTTCCCTCTACAGGCTCTGCCTCCCCAAGCCCTGGTTCCCTGCTGTGCTTTGGCATGAGAGCCATTCCAGCCCCAAACACAAGGGCAGTGGAGTTCAGCTGCAAAGCCTCTCTTTGCACTGGGATTGCTTTGAGCCTGCAGCCTCCATGGGCAAGGGCTTTGTGGGAGCAGGGCCAGCACAGCCTGTGCCCTGCACACAGAGCCAGGAAAAGGAGCAGATCCTGCTGCCTTCTGCTGCTGCTGATCCCAGCAGCAACTCCCCTGGCAGTTCCTGCAGGGAACTCCACCCCAAGGGCTTCCATCCCTGTCGTGCCTGGGAGAACTTGTTGCTTCCCAGTTGTCCCCCATCCCTGTGGATTGTGGAGCATGTCAGCACAAGTGTCCCTGGCCCTTCCTCCCTGCCCAGCCTGCAGCAGTCTCAGTCCCTGTTGCCTCCCCCTTGCTGCAGCTCCTTGGCCAAAGTGCTGCCAAAGGCAGCGGAGCTGGCTCAGGATCCCTGTTGGCTCCTGGGCTCCAGGATGACCTTCAGAGGGACACTTGGAGCGCTTCCTGAAGAGCTGCCCGTGGCCTGGCCGGTGGATTTGTCCTCCCTGGGTGGCTCTGCTTGGAGTTGGACGCTGCGTGGAGTCCCGGAGTTTTCTCAGCAGCCTTTGCAGCCAGTTCTCGGCCAAAGTGTGGCTCTGCTGCCCTCCCAAATCTGTGCCTGCCTTGCCCAGCCTGAGTGCAAGTGGGGCATGTGCTGGGCATGGCTGGAGAATTCCATGGACAAAATCCTCCCCCATCGTCACCTTTACATCTGCTCATTGCTCTGGGCAGCACAAATCTACACTTCTTTTAGTGGAAACATTGAATTGCTTGCAGATCATGACATCTGCAATACCAATGTACAAATACAGAAAAATCAACTTTGGTTTAAATATGAAATTTATTTTAAATTACTACACCCACACTGCCGGTATAGAAACACACAAATATCCAAGGTTAGAAAACTAGTTTATTGTTACAATTGTGCTATGTAAATAAATACAATTATAACTTTCAGTTAAAAGAAGTAATTTATTGTAACCTTTTACAACCACTCACTATACAGAAATATCCATTGAAATTTACCCTTTAATTTATTACATATTATTCCAACTATATATCCTATATACAAATACAAATTGTCAGTATTCCGCTCTAAAGAATCCCAGAGCCAGTATTAAAGAAATAGAATTCTATAACCATACAACTCAAGATATATTTAAGCATTTGTACCCACATTACTATACACTTTACAGATGTAAACCTATAATTTATATTTCGTATGACATAAAGCAAAGCATATAGAAATACACACACAAAAAACCTATCTATAAGTATACAAATATCAATGTACCAATATAAGAATCCTTACAACCCTATCAACAAAACACTACAGCCATACATCCGAACAAGTATGTCAGTATAAATACAGATGTCAGCACATCAGTATACATGCATCAAGAGAACAATAGACATACATATATACCTGTACAAATACCAGTCTACATCAGGCTATATAAATAACCATCGACTTCTAACTCTCAGTCCCACTGTGACCATCTCTAACTCCAAGTCCATCAGCAGGAATTGCAGCTGCCCAAGTCCCCGGGCTCTCCCTGGGTCTCTTCCTCCCGTGCAGAGCAGCTCTCCTGGACAGGGACAGCAGACGGGACCCGTGGGGAGCAAAGGGAACACTGAGTCAGGATGGGGCCGTTTCCCTTGGCAGCAGCTGCCCTTCAGTCAGGGCAGGGCAAATGGCAGCGCCTCCCCAGGAGGGTGAGAAAGAACAAGTTTGTCCAAAGGCCAGGGCCAAAGGCCAGGCCCCCCTCAGCCCCAGGCTGCCTGAGCGGCCCTGCGGCCTCAGCCGGGCTCTGGGCTGGCAGCAGCAGCTCCCTGGGCACTGCTGGAGCTGGTGGCCTTCAGCTTCTCCCTGCTGCCTCCTGTCAGTGCCCGCCTGTGCTCAAGGTCTGCAGGGCAGCTGTGGCCAAAGTGGAGCCTCTGCAATTGGTTCCAAGGGCTGGCAGAGCTGCAGGCCCGGAGCCCTGTGTGCTCCCTGCTGGCCCCTCCATCCCCTGAGCCCCAGCGTGCCCTGGGCAAAGCCCCGGCCCCCTTCAGTTTCTTCAGCCCCTCACAGTCCTCTCAGCCCACTCCATCCCTTCGGAGCCATCCCGGGGCCTTGGAGCCGCCAGCGCCCTCAGCCTGTGCCACTTCCCTGTGCCCTGAGTGCCCCCGTGGCCCTCTGCTCCCCCAGAGCCCTCAGTGCCCCCAGCAGCTCAAGGGCACCGTCCCTGCAGCGTCAGCGCCTCCTCAGCTCCCTCAGCCCCCTGTGTCTCCCTGTCCTTCAGCAGCTCCTCAGGGGACAGTGCCTGGGGCCACCGGCAGCTCCCAGCGCTCCAGGGACACCCGGGGCTGGAACTGCTGCTCCGCCCGGCCCAGCCGCCAGCTGGGACCCAGCACAGACACAGGGGACACAGGGGGCACAGGGGGAAAAACAAGAGCTGAAAAAGGCAGCCCAGGGGGGACACAGGGAAAAATGCAGCCTGGGCCTACACAAACATCACTCCATCCACCTGCACCAATTCACAGACCAGCACAGAGCCTTTGCTTTGTGATGTCAGGGCACGGTTGCCACGTGCTCGTGGTGACATCACAAGGTTGCCTTGGAGACCGGGAGGCCTCAGGGGTGTCAGAGCGGCTCTCGAGTTCGCTCTGTGTAGGAGTTCGCTCCTGCGCTCGAGGCTTTTGTCAGCGAGCAGAGGCTCATTGACAAGAGACTTGTTTTTTTCTTGTTTTTCAGCAGTTTGAAAATTGCGCAGCAGTTCCCACAATGATTGGGCAACTTGCTGCTGCAGTTTTCGCTGCTTATGGAATAGGTTATTCAACCTATTTCATGTCCAACCTGGCAGGTAAGTAGAGGTTTTCCCTGGGTGTCACCTAACCTGGCTTTTGTGCCTTCCTGCTCTTTCGAAACAGAAAGACCACTTGGATGCCACTTGGGTAAAGCTCCTCCTGCCAACACGTTCAGCTCCAAAGGGAGTGTCTGTGGCCAGGGCTGTGTGGGCAGCATTTGCAAGGGAACCTGCAGGGGTTGTGTTCCCTCCATGGGACAGTCTGTGGCAGCAGAGTCTGTCCTTTCCTCCCTTTGCTGGGTCAAGCAGCACAACTTGGAAAATGGGGGACTGGGAGACCTTCTAAAAATGTTCTGGTTGTTTCCAGTTTCCTCAAAGAATCTGGTTCATTTTCCCTTGCCCACTGCAGGTCACCTGAGCCGGGTATTCAGAGGGGCCGATCCGCAGGTGAGTGGGAAAGGAACATTTGATGTTCCTGGTGTTTAAGAATTGTGCAGCAAGCTGTGAGCTTGGCCTGGGGCAGTAGAGAGTAGAGGGCCAGCTGAGTAGGCTGCAAGAAAATCCATTTCCATGTCTGCAGCAGCAAGAGCAAAGGCATCACTGGCTATTTCCTAATTTTCCATTGCAGAGCTTTAAATGAACTAAAAGCCCAGTTTTGCAGAGAGAATGTTGCCTGCCCAGAGTAGCCAGGGGGGATTATCTAATTCAGAGCAATTTTCAGTCCACTTGAGTCAGCCCATTTGAATTTAGTCTGAGCAACTTAGAATCCCATTGCTCTAAAAGATGATGATTTGTGCTTAGTAGAGCTGGCTCTAGAGCTGAACAGAAAGAAGGTTATAAATGACAGGTAATGGCCTGTGTCTCACTCTCCTGTCTGTCCGCAGAGCACAGAACCAAGGGAAGATTCTCCTCTGGCTCCCTGTGCTCCTGGAGAAGAGGCCAGAGAGGAGCCCAATGACCACCAGGCTCCAGCTGTGGTGACACCACAAATGGAGCCAAATGACCACCAGGCTCCAGCTGTGGTCACACCACAGCCACAACTTTCCCAGACAGTAAGTGCCAGTCCTGGAGGGTGCTGTCTTTAGTGCAAGGCAGAGCTGCAAGTTTCTGAGCAGCCAGCTCTTGCTGTTGGTGGCTGAGGATGCTGAGTGCTGGAGTCCTGCCAGGAGCCAGCCATTCCCCTCAGCCAGTGACCCCTGGAAAATGGGCTTTGAGCTGTCCTGTTTAGGCCCCAGCTTGCTGGGATTCTGACAGGGGCAGCATCTCACAGTCACTTGCTCTGCATTTGTGTCTACAGAACATGGAGGCAGAGGCACAAGCAGAGCTGTGTGTGTTCCCCAGTGACATCATGGGAGTGAAGAGGAGAGACACGGAACAGATCAGGCGTCTTCAAGACCACTGGAACATCTATTGGCTGAGGCGCAATCTAAAAAACCAGGTGAGTAGAGGAGTGGCAGCAACTCCACTCATGAAAGCTTCTCCTTGTTCTTCTCAGAACTTTAGTGAGGAGCTTCAGGAAGAGCTGCAGGAAACCCAGGCTAGGATCAGGACAACGGACGAGGGGCTGGAGGACGAAACGACTGGCAGCGAGGAGACCCGAGATTCCTGCGAGGACCAGAAACTGTCCCAGGCAGAAGCGCTGCCCCTTGGACACTTTCTGAAGATGGGGGAGAAAAAGAGGACTCCATGGGAGGAGGTAGAACATCTGAACAAGGAGCTGCAAGTGTGTCTGCAGCCCTTGGAAGGGGGAAAAAAGTTCTTTCAGGGAAATGGAATGGTCATTTTGGCAGTCATCCTTCAGAAAATCCATGCAAATGGATTTTGGAGGAAATGGAAAATGAATCTGGCCATGAACTTGAGTAAAACCAGCCTTTGGGATTGACCCATCCAGTTAGAGAAGTGAACATCAGAAAAAACCCATGGCAGAGCCCTGCATGTGGCTGACAGCACCTCCCTAAGGGCTTGCATTTGAAACGGGATCTGGGGCTAATCTCTGCCAGCCACTTTTCTGACACAAACTCCTTTGTTGTCTCAGATCTCCACAGGCTCTTCTGTTGAACCTGCAGCAGCAGCAGCAGCAGCAGTGTCACCTGAAGGAGCCTTTGCTGCCCCAGCTCAGAAGTGGAGCCCGGGCAGTTGGTTCCTCTCCAGCAGTGACAGAGCTGCTGCTCAGCAACAGGAGGTGGAGGATGACTCCCTGGAGCTCCTGAGTACGTCTGGTGTCTTTCTTCTCTGAGGGACAGTGCACTGTGTGCACGTGTCAGCACAGCTGCACCAAATGATCCTCCTCACTGTGGTGTCCCAGGGGCATTTAGGGCTCCCCACAGGAAATGCTGTGCTCCAAGGCAGCAAGAGAGTGCTCTGGGTGTTCCTGCTGCCTCTGAGGGCAGCTTGGACGTGCTGGGCTTTGCCTGAGCTTCCCTGTCTGCTGAAGGCAGAAGCAGGGCTTGTTCTTGCATCAGCAGAAGGCTGTGACCTAGGAAATGATCTGGGCAAGTCCTCTGTGCTAGTGGCCAAACTGGATAGAATGGTTAGCTTCCTAAATTCTCCTTAGACTCCTGACTTCTCACCCATCACCAGAGAAAAAAAACTTCAAAGAAATTGATCGGTTTAGGTGTTTTGTCTCTTGGTTGTGGTTTTGGTTTTAGTTTGGGGTTTTTCTGGATTTTTTTGGGAAGACTTTTTTTCTCCATCCTGAAGGAGCTCTTCTGCCCCATGTGTCTTTCTGGTGTCATTTTTATGACTGTTCTTTTTACCACTACTACATTTACAGGGTTTTTTTTGTTTTTTTTTTTTGATAATATTTTATATTTGTCAGTGAGAACTCCTTTGAAAGAACATCAGGTGACACCAAGAGCCAGATGTGTTCTTTTAGAGCCCCCGTTGAAAGGACAGATAATTTTATCACAATCTGTATTTAAAATCCTGGTTTTGTTCTTAGAAAGATGTGTCCAAGTAATACATCCCTGGGGCTTGATCAGATCAAAGTGCACTGTAGGCATTTCTCAGGAGCAAGCCTCCAGCCCCTCTGCTGTGTATTCCTCAGATCCATGGCACTTTTCCATCCCTGATTCCCAGTCATTCCCATGACTGTTAGAATGCTGCCCATTGACCCAAGCCCTGCTCAGATCAGTCTCGAGGAACACACATCAAGTCCTCTGTGATTCTGCAGCACAAGTCATTGAATCTGCTTCTTGCCCAGAAGAGCTGCCAGTGCTGTGCTCTCAGATAAGACCTGGGGGGGCTGAGAACAGAGCCCAGGTGACTCTGTGTCTCCCATCCCCTGTTGGCACAAAAAGGGCCTTGATGTGCACCTGGGTGTGTCTGAGCACAGAGCCAATCCTGCTGTGTCCTGAATGGGGTCCTCGGCTTGGAAGGGGCTGGGTGTGGCTGTGCCTTCTTGCCATGGCTTGTCAGGGCTGGTGCTGGGGCTTTGGCAGCTTTGTTGTGGTGGCTGCCCTGGCCCTGAGGGCCGGTGTGAGTGCAGAGGCTGGAGCCTTGCTGAGCTGGGAGAGTCCCGCTGCCGCCCGGCCGCTGCAGCGCGGAGCTGCCCCGAGGCAGCAGCCCCTGCTCTGGGCCGGCTCCTGCATGGCCTGGGCTGGGCTCAGCCAGGGGCAGCATCTCCTCTGGGCAGCTGTCCGTGTCCCGCCGGCCCCTGAGGAGGGAGCACTGCTGTCCTTGCTGCCCTTGCCCGCTGCGGGAAGATGGGCACGTGTGCGGGGCTGAGAGGGCCAGTGCAATGGCAGGGACTGATCCCTGCTCTCAGGGGGAGGAGGAGCACTGTGCTTCTCCACCTGGGCCACGGCCAAGGGCGTCTTCCAGCTCAGCCTGCTCATCACCCCTCAGGCTCCTGCTGCTGCTGGAGGCCCCCTTGGCATTGCTTACAGCATCAGCTGCTTTGCTTTACAAAGGGAAAGGCATTCTCTTGGCCAGCTGCTGCAAGGTGGAGAAGGTGCCCTCCTCTCCTGGGAATGCATCTCCCTCTGCTTTGTTTTCTGTCAAGAGATCTCTTCAAAGGCCTGTGGAAAATCAGGCTCTGTGCTGGCCTGCTTGTACTGCAGAGCTGCCTGTCTTGTTGTGCTTGTTGGTGTTACCCAGCTGAGCACAAAGGACTCAGAAGCCCAGAGTGCACAGCCCCCGTGGGGCTGCCTTTTGTATCTCTTGGATAGTGGGATCTCTGCTTTCAAGTGAGCATCTTGCATTTTGTTTCCCTCAGGGAAAATGGTGAACATGGAAAATCCCCGCAGGAAATACATTGAACTGGAAAATGTTGGCAGAGGGTGAGTCCAACCACAGTTTGTTCTCCACAGTCATGGGGCAGGTGATTTGCTGCTGGAATATCTACCAAGTGTGAAGTCAGGCAAGCTGCAAACATCTTCAGACACTGGGTTAGTCTGCCCCATGTCTCAGTACCAGCCAGAATTTGTAAGTGTGGTCAGGAGGCATTGTCAAAGACACTTGTATTTCATTGCCAGAAACAAAAACCTACCCCCAACCATAGCAGTGAGATAACGGTTCTCAGGAATATTTCTTCCCAAGTGTTTGCTGAAGGAAATAGTCTGTGCTCAGGAGAAAAAATGCCCAGTTTAGAAACTGAAACTCGAGATGAAATAATCACCTGGCCTTTTGAGCTGAGGCACTAAAGCCCAATGCTTCAGGAACAGGCCCAGTGCCCATGCACTGCAGAGGAAAATGCATCATCTCCCTTCTGGCAGAGCCCTCCTGCATGCTGCAGGTTTGAGGCATTTCCAGCAGATATCTCCTGTCTGGGCTGGCTTTCACTCCAAGATCTAAATGGCTTCTCCTTTCTTTGCTGCTCTTTTGTTTCTAGGGGCTTTGGAGATGTTTGCAGAGCGGTCGACGCTGCCACAGGAGGAGAGGTAAGTGTCAACAGCCCCTGCAGATCCTGCTGCTCTCCAGGGCTTTCCTCTCTTGTGTCAGCTGGAGCTGGAGCTGTGGGGAGAGCTGTGCTGCAAAGGCACAAGAAGCACAGACTGGTGCCAGCCTGCCAAGTGCATTTGGGACAGTCTTTGTCCTGCTCAGCTGCCAGGAGGAAGGCAAGGAGGGCAGCGGTTCCTTTCAGAGAAGGACGCTCTCCCTGGCTCTCAATTGCTCCAACAAAGGTGGTGCTGCCTTAGAGCATCTCACTGCTCTCTGGGCCGACGGCTTCAGAGTGCTGAATTCTCATTTCTGGCTGCCAGCAAATACATCTGAATGTTCCTGGCAGTTCCTCAGCCACCTGCAGTGCTGCACGTGGGAACTGCACGCAGGGAGAGATCTGCAAGGCCTCCCTAAAAGCCCCAAGCCCTGCCTGTAGCCCAAGATGTATCCACAGAGTACCAAGGCACGCTTTACTTCTTCTGAAGTGCAGACAGAGAAACAGAGAGTGTGCTCAGAGCTTTGGGGGTGATAGTTGAGACATGATTGCTAACAAGTGGACAAGGCAAAATGTCAGTGGCCACGTGTCCTGTAAGTGGCCTCCAAAGGAGCAGAGAAATGAGCTGTTGGAATGTCAGTTCCTAATTACTCCTTTGTCTAATCCCAAGGCACTTTGGCAAGGCTCACCTGTGTCATTGCTAACTCACTCATCTCATGTGTGCTGTGGTCTCGTGCCACCAACTACTAAAGTTGCTGATTTTCCATGTCATTCTAGGTGGCCATCAAAAAAATTGATCTCCAAGGACTCATGATAGAAGACCTTTTAACTGAAATCAAAATCATGAGGATGAGCACGAGTCCCCATATTGTAAATTATTTAGACAGGTGAGTGATCATGGTCTCATCCCATGAAGGTTTGTTTCCATACTAAAAGCATGCAAGGTTAAAAACCCACTTTGGACACTGGCAGAAAAGAGAGCTGGTAATTATTGGGTAATTATTATTTCTCTACTCATCTCCAATGGATGGGAAGAGAGTGTATTTTGTCTGCATGAGTCTTCCCTGGCTTTCAAACACATAGTTGAAAAATTGTTCAAAAACCTGCATCAACCCTACCATACTAAGTCAATACCCTGTAAGCTCACTGGCTCCGTGTTGTCTCAGGATTGATTTTTAAGGTTTCTTTAATGCTGATGAAGCACCCTAGAGAGGATTTCCCTTGGATTGTTGCCCCTCTTTTCCATGGCTGTCCATGCCAGGAACACTAGGTGCTTATTTCCAGAAATACCCCGTGGGACAGGTTTTTCATCTTGGCTGTTATTAAACTGCACTTTTTGCCTGCTGGCCATCTAAAACATCTCCTTTTTCACAGATGTGCTGTTCTCCTTGAATGTGCACAGACTGCAAACAGTGCACAGCCTGGAGGGAATGTCTATTCCTTTCATTCTGTCCTTGTCACAAAGGGATCCAGAAACAAGAATCAAGCAAAGAAACCAACACATGCATGTTCACTGCATGGCCTTGTTCCCTTCTTTCAGCTACCTTGTGCATGAGGAACTCTGGCTGGTGATGGAGTTCATGGATGGAGGCACTCTGTTCGACGCTGTCAAGGCGTTTGAGATGACAGAAGATGAGATAGCGATTGTCAGTCGGGAGGTCAGTCAGGGATCCCAGCTGTGCTTCCCAGGGCTGGGGCAGGACTGTCTGGGAAAGGGGCTCAGAACAGGAGCCATTCCATGGGCCAGGCTTTGTTTCTGTGTCGCTGGAATGCTCTGGGCAAGCAAGAGCATCCCACGTGAACTGCCTGCCAGTGCCCCTGCACTCACTGGACTCTGTTCTTGTCCTCTTCTCTCCTGCTCTTGCATTCTCACTCTGGCTCTTGGATTTCCTCTTCTCCATCTTACCTCTCTAAACTTTGGCCTGCACTGCATTTCCTTGCCTGTAAAAGCAAAGGTGGTGGTGGCAGCATTTGAAAGGAACAGCAAAGAAAAAAGAGAGACTCATTTCTCTCAGTGCTCAGCTGAAAAGGTTAGCAGTGCAGCCAAAATGCTCTTGACTTCTGAGCACCTCCACTGCAGGAGCATCATCCTGGCTGGTTTGCAGGGCAGAGACTACACCAGCAGTTGCTGTTGCTCTTTGACAAGCTGACATGCCTTTCTTTAGAAGGGTGCTGCTCTGCCAGTGTTGGAGCAGCAAGCTCTTCCTCTCAATGGCACTGTCTTCTGCCATTCCTCCCCATTCCCCTGGAGAGGGAATCTTGGAGAGCTGTTTCCTTTCTTGTGTGATGAAATCCCATCCCTGATTTTTGCCCTCCTGTTTCTGGTTTCTCTCTCAGTGCCTCCAAGGACTGAATTACCTCCACTCCCACCACGTGATGCACCGAGACTTGAAGAGCCCCAACATCCTCCTCAGGACCGATGGCTCTGTCAAGCTGGGTCAGTATATTCTTGGTCAGGTGCAGCATTCCAGGGATGGGGGGGGTGTGGGGCTGCTTTGGAGTGACTGCCAGCTCCCCAAAAATGGTGCTGCTGGCAGTGCAGGGAGCCCTGCTGTGAGCTGACCACACG
Source organism: Zosterops lateralis (assembly GCF_965231275.1). Taxonomy (NCBI): domain Eukaryota; kingdom Metazoa; phylum Chordata; class Aves; order Passeriformes; family Zosteropidae; genus Zosterops; species Zosterops lateralis. Next base: position 72,246 of record NW_028154586.1, read on the forward strand.
GTTGCAACGTGCACAGAGCTATGGCAGGGAACAAGCAGTCCAGAGTGGCTTTGCTCTGTGTGTGTCCCTTCCAGAGAGAGGGAGCTACAAGTCTAAAGCTTCAGGGCAACAAAAGCCACTGCTGGAGGCAGTGTAAAAAATGTGGGGGTTTTTGAAGTATCCAATGCCAAATTTCCTTGGCTAAAGTCTTGAGGAAAGAGAGCAGGGACTGTTGCAGGAGATTCAACAGCACATTCTCCAACTTCTACTGGGCAATTCTTTTGCTTGCTTTCCTAATTGCACAGGATTCAAATCAAAACAGTCTTTTGCTTTCTCCCCAGCTGATTTTGGCTTGTCTGCTCTACTCACCCCTGAGCAGAGTAGACGCAGCTCAGAGGTCGGCACTTACTGGTGGAGAGCACCTGAGCTGGTGAAAGGTCACCCATATGGCCCCAAAATTGACATCTGGGCCTTTGGGATTGTGGCCATTGAAATGGTGGAAGGAGAACCTCCTTATTATAATGAAACTCCTCACTCGGTAAGGTGTAAATACTCTCTGATCCCGCTGTCTTTCTCCCCCAGCCCACCTTCTGTGTGCCATTGGACAAAATCCCATTGCCATCTGCTGGAACTACTTCCACCACGGTCCCTTTCTGAAAATGTTCCTGCAGCACATCAGCATCTGCTGGAGTTTTGGTTGCATCACTGAGGGAACTCAAGCCTTACCCCACACAAACAATCTCCCTTCTCAGGCAACATTTGGCTTTGGCTTAGAAGTCGTTCCAGCTCTTTTGGCCACGTAGATGGCCCCACTAACAGGAAACAACCATCTTAGAACTGCTGTTCTCTTTCCTGAAATGAAGGGAAGAAGCCCAAACCCAACCAAGTTTCTAAAAGAGTGGTTTGGAGAGAAGAAACAAACAAAAAGCTTGATGACTTTTGTTTGATGGCAGCTGTGCTTTAGGGACCAACAAGCACTGCCGAGATGCTTTGCATGTAATAATTCTTGGAAATAGTAGAGTGAGTTAATAGAGCAAAGTCCCTCTTCCAAATAGCCTGCCAAGCTGGTCAGGTGCACCCTCAGAGAAGCAAACATGCTTTTGCTGATGTAGTTTCCACTAACAAGGTCAGTCAATGAAATCAGCTGCCAAGGCAAGATCTGCTGCATGTTGGAAAAGCTGTGGCTGCATTGGGCTTTGGGTTTTTGTTGGTCCAGGAAAGTCCTCTCTGCCTCTGTGCCACGGCAGAAACTGCCACTGCAGAGTGCAGCTTGAACAATGGGATGTGGGAGAGCAGTTCCAGAGGTGAAAGAAGCAGCTGAGAGACTGGTGTTTCCTTTTTCTCCAGGCTCAGCTCCTGATAGCCACCAAAGGGACCCCAGAGCTGCAGCAGCCCAAGCTCCTCTCCCCTTTGCTGCGGGACTTCCTGAGCTGCTGCCTGCAGACAGACGAGGCGCGGCGCTGGTCTGCCCAGGAGCTGCTGCAGGTAAAATGCCAAGGGGCTGCAGGGAAACAGTGTCCCAGGGATGGGCTCCTCCTCCACTCAAGTGCAAGGCATCAGATGAGCCCCCTCCTCCTCACCTCCACTCTTGGTGCTGTTCAAATGAAAACAGCCAGGAGTCCTAGACTGGGCTGGGCTGGCAGGGACCTGGAAAGCTCATCTGGTCCAAGTGCCCTGCAATGAGCAGGGGCATCTTGAAAGAGATCAGGATGCTCAGACCTGAAATCTTTCCAGGGCTGGGGCACTTAGCAGCTCTTGCAGCAAACTCTGCCACTGCTGCCCTACGGTTGGTCCTTAAACCTACTCTGACTCAATCTTCTTTTCATTTAAAAAATATTGGACAGTGTTGGGTTATTGTTTTGTTTGGTTTTTTTTTTGTTTTTTTTTTTTTTTTCCCTTTGTGCAGCATCCATTTGTAACACTGGCAAAGCCAACATCCAGCCTGGTGCCACTAATCATGATGGTGAAGGAGTGGAAGCAGGAGAGAAGAAGGAGACATCAACGTTAAAACTGTTTGCTCCATCACCAGTCCAGAGAATAATTATAGAGTAGGACTGCAGAACGGAATTCTATTTAGCATTTTTCTGTAGGATTATACTGTAGGATTTTAGCGTAGGATATTAGCATTAATTGTAAACAAATAAATTTTTTGAAATCTCAACTCCTTTCAAAGATTCCTCTTCTTCTGAGCCTCTGAGAAAGCTCAACATTTCCTTCTGAACTTAAGAGGTAGAAAATAACATTGAGGGCTTCTTTGGTACGGTTGGAAAGTGGGAAAGGCTCTTCTTCAGTCATCCTCTCCAGACCACAGTGCCTTTGGAATGTGGCCCATCCCGGTCCCTTTCCCGGGTCCTGCCCCTCCCGCCCCCGGAGCTGCCGCCGGACGCCCCCCCAAGATGCTGCCGGGGCTCGGGGGCTCCGTCTTGGCTCCGTCTGCCGGGGCTGGGGCTCGGCCTCCCCTGCGGGAGAAGGTGAGGGGGGTCCCCGGGGCTCGTGTCCCCCCCCTCGGAGCGCCCGGGACTCCCCCGTGTCCCCCCGTGCCAGGCTCGGCCCCTTTTCTCTCCCCACAGCTCCTGAGCCGGCTCCTGCTCCCCCTTGGGAGGGGCTTTGGGGAGCCCCCCCGGGAGCCCCTGGAATCCCCATTCCCGGGCACCGGGACCCCCCCGCAGCTCCTTCCCCGGCCCCGGGACCCCCCGCGCCCCCTTATCCTGCCCCGACCCCGCCCCGCAGCCCCTTGCCCGGGGATCCTCCTCTCCCAGCCCCGGCATCCCCTGTTCCCGTCAGCCCGGGGAGCCCCGGACCCCCATTCCCGGCCATGGGTTCCCCCTGCACCCCCTGACCCGGCACCGACAGCCCTGCGCCCCTTTCCCGGACATCCCGCCTCTCCCTGCCCCCAGAGCCTCCTTGGCCTTGGCCCACAGACCCCCTGGGCCCCTATTCCTGCCTTGCCCGGGACGCCCTGGGCCCCTCCTTTCCTCAGCACCGGGGACACCCGGGACCCCCATTCCCAACCATCCCGGGTTTTCCCACCTTTGGATGGGAGTGGGGACACCGGGGACCCTTGGAGCTCCCTTTCCTAAGCACAGGAACTGCTTTAACCCCACCCGTCCCACATCCATCCTTTTTATGCCCAACTCCCCTGAACCGCTGCTGGGGAGGGACTTGCTGCAGAAATTGGGAGCAGAAATTAAATTTAAAAAAGGGAAGGGTCCACAAAGAATTCCTGCACCTAAATTTGTCCAAGTCGCTGCACGTTTTATACAGGAAAAATTGGATGCAATCCCTGCCCAAGTGGAAAATGTGGCCAATCCAATAGTGGGGGCCAGGGGTGGCCCAGGAAGATCCAAGGCAGCAGAACCAGTGAGGATTGCACTCAAACCAGGAGCCACAGCAAAGGGAAGGCAAAAACAATTCCCTTGGAAATCAGACAACTGGAAGGGATTGGCACCTGCAACTAAAACATTCCTGCAGCACGGTCTGTTAGTGCAATGGGAGCCCAAATCCAACAGCCCAATTTTGGCCATTGAGAAAGCAGATGGGGAGAGTTATCCATTAGTACAAGATTGAAGAGCAATTAACAAAACACCGAGGACATAAACCCAATAGTGGCCAATCCCTACACCCTTCTGACCACACTGACAGACGAATTAGGGGGGTTTACTGTTGTCAGTGCCTTTTTCTGCATTCCTGGGCATGAAAACAGCCAGGAGCTCTTTGCTTTGGAGTGGGAAGATCCTGAGACAGGGAGGAAAACTCAGCTCACATGGACAGTTTTATCACAAGATTACAAGAACAGCCCCACAATATTTGAAAACCAGCTAATAAGAGAATTAGAGGACTGGAAAAAACAAGAACCAGAAGGAATTATTCTTCAATATGCAGATGACATCCTGAGTGCAGCCAAAACTAGAGATGGTTGCACACGACTTACCCTGAGTTTATTACACTTTTTGGGAGGGAGTGAGTCCAAAGTTTCTAAAGACAAAGCACAGATGGCCAAGGGAGCAGGAGTTTACTGGGGCCTGGAGATCTCCCGTGGACACGGGCAGCTGAGCAAAGAAGGGAAAGAAGCCACCTGTGGACTCCCAGAGCCCCACACTGGGAGAGAGAGGCAGCTTTCCTGGGAATGGGGGGGTGGTGTCCTTTGTGGAGGGCTGATTATGGACAGCTGGAAAAACCCCGACATGGGCCAGGAAAAGCAGCCGAGAAAAGAATTATCCTGTGGGCTGAGAACACCAGAGCAGCATTTCAACAGCTGAAACACTCTCTAGGGCCAGCCCCAGCCCTGGCACTGCCAGACTTAACTGAGCCTTTGGAACTTTTCACAGCCCACAGACGGAATCTGGCTCTGGGGGCACCAGCACAGCTTCGGGAATCCACGGAGGGCTGGGGCCACTTTTCCAGACAGACAGACAGACAATGTTCCCCAGGGCTGCCCAGGATGCCTGAGGGCTGTGGCAGCCACACTCCTCCTGATGCAGGAAGCCAAAAAACTCCTCCCTGGGCGACACACTGCAGTGTCTGTACCCCGTGCCCTGTTCCAGCTGCACTGGAACAAAAGGGGGGCACTGGCTACCTGGGAACCCGATGCTTAAACATCAAGCCCTGTTATTAGAGCAGGATGATGTTACCCTGAAAACAACTTCTGTTGTTGGCCCTGCCATGGTTTTGTCCTCCACCTTCATTGACAAGGAGCCTAAACAGAACTGTTTACAGACAATTGGAGAAGTCTGTTCCACTCGATGGGACCTGAGAGATGTGCCCCTGGAAAATCCAGATTGGGAGCCTTTTACAGGTGAGAGCAGCTTTATGAAAAACAGCCAAAGGATGAGGGGTTGTGCAGTGACCAGGCAGGATAAGGTGATGGAGGCAAAGGCCCTGCCAGCAGATGTGTCAGCACAGAAAGCTGAACTGATTGCACCAACCAGAGCCCTGGACCTGAAGGAAGGGAAAAAGGGAAATATAAATATCTGGACTGACTCTAAATATACATTTAGTGTTGTCCATGCCCATGGAGCCATCTGGAAAGAGAAAGGACTTCTGAACGCACAAGGCAATCAAATCAAACATGCTGAACAGGTACTTGCCCTCTCAGAGAGCATTAAAAACCACACAGAAGTAGCTTTCATGCCTTGCAGAGGTCACCAAAAAGGGAAAACCACTCCAGAACTGGGAAACTGCTTTGCTGATAAAGCAGCAAGAGGGATTGCAGAAAAAGGTATTCTCGCAGTAATTCCACAGAAAGAGATTAATTTGTCAGGGTTCAGCCCAAAATATGACCAGGCAGAGCACAAACTAATCAAGTTTCTCAAAGCTGAGATGACAGAAGGTGAGTGGGCTGTTACACCACAAATCAGGTTGTAGTCCCACCCCTGATCCTGCCAGAGCTGGCTCAAAGAGAACATGAAAACACACATTTGGGTGTTGAAAACGTTCTGAAACAGCTGAAAAAGGCAGTAATAGGAAAGGGAATGACTGACATGATACAATCAGTAGTGAGCACATGTGAAATCTGCTGGAAAAACAACCCTGACACCAGGAAAAGAGTTGTATTAGGAGTAACAAAAGCAGGGGATCTTCCTGGAGATTACTGGCAAATAGATTTTGTGGAGTTACCAGGCAAAGAGGGATAACATTAGTCCCTGCGAAATACTATATGGCAGAGCAGATCAGATCCCACATATTTTTGGTGAAATTCCCTTGAAAGGGGAAACTTGATTTCTAGAGATGTCTAATGGTTTTAGATTGCACTTTGCAGCAGCTCCAGACTTACCTGGTGCTGACCAGACCCCCAGGACTGGACACAGCTGTGCATCCATTCCAGCCTGGAGACTGGTCTGTGTCAGTGGTGGGACAATGATCCTCTACAAGCCAGTCCTGCTGACCACTCTCACCACGGTCACCATTGCTGGCAAAGGACCTGGATTGGCTATTCCAGAGCTAAGAGAGCTCCTGCTCCTGGAACAACTGTAAAAACACAGACTGAGACTGATGCAGACAAAAACATGCTTTAAATGATTTCTCCTCTGTACTTAAAGAACTGTGCACAATAATCATTCTTCTTCTTTGCATGATACCTCACTGTACAAGACAATGCTACTGTTAGATGTTTATTACTGGTGTTTAGGGTTTTTTTTATGGCTAGATATTTATCTCTGGTTAAACGTTCATTACTGCTAGCTGTTCACTATTGTTAGTTACTTATTTGTGATTGAATACGTATTATTAGTAAATATTTAGGATAGAGACTCAACAAGGAAAAGGCCTTGTCAAGCCTCTAAAGGGGGGAAATGATGCCTGAAGGTTTAGTTTTCATATTTGCAGATTCTGTGCTGCCCAGGGATGCAGTTCTGAGCCTCATATTCAGTGCCAGTCAGCTCTTCACAGAGCAGGGACACAAAACAAATCCTTTTTCTGCACAGAACCAAGGACACCTTTCAGGCCCAAAATCACAAACAAGGGTGCACTGAAGGGAGGAACAAGAAGGATGAGACCTCACAACCTGAAGCTGTAATTGGACAAATAAACCCCAATATGCAAATGGACCAAAACTTATAAAAGTGTCAGATCTGGTGACTGGGCAGCCATTTTTTGTGCCTGTTCTTGGTCCACCCGGGGTGCAGCCTTGGTGGGGCTCCTGTCCTGCCCAGGGTGGATCCTGGATTCAATAAATCCCTACTTTATTCTCTGTCCCTGCCCAGTCTCTGTTTCAGGTCAGCCTCCCAAGGCATCAGCACGGCCTGGCCCAGGGACACTGAGCTCCAGCACTTTGGGCTGCTGTGCCCGGGCTGCTGCCCTTGGGCTCCCAGCACAGGCCAAGGGGGGACAATCCCCTCCAGAAACTGTTGTTGGCTTTAAGCTTTGCTCTGGAACATCCCCAAGGAGCCACCTGCAGGGGCTGGAGCCCGGCCGGGTGCCCGGGGCCACCAAAGCCGCTGGGGCAGTGCCCTCCTGCCCCGGGCAGGGCAGAGAACACCCAAGGAAAGGCTCCTGCTGGGCTCAGGGCAGGGACAGGGCACTCCCCTGGCGCTGCCACGGGCACAGCAGAGCCGGCCTGGGGACACCATTGGCATTGATGGCCCCTGGAATCCCAGCAGGGATTGCTCCTCACCTCACTGCTCTCATTGCATTGGTCATCCATTCAAATCATTTCCCCATGGAATTCCCATGGCAGTGGGCTGGGGGGGAGATCCAGCCATGGAATTCTCACCTGACTGGGATGACAGTGAGATCCAGCCATGGAAATTCCATGGGAATTCCTGCATTCCCTGGTCTCCCCATTTCTGAATCCCACATTCCCATGGGAATTCCCTTTCCCTCCCACACCCGCCTTTGTGCTCCAGAGCCTCCCGACCATATCTGATGTCTTTTGGGGCCCTTCCACACAAGTGTGTCCCAGGTAATGCTTCATCTGCTCCACCAGGATCCCTTTGGATTTCCAGCACCTCTGGGTGATCCAGTGGCACCGTGGGACACTGCAAAGCTCCTGGATCCCAGATGGAAGGAGATGAAATCCCACCCGTCGTAGCCGTACCGGTGGGATCCATGGATTCTCCATTGGACAGGAGGTCACAGCTGGAAACCACCTGCACCGTGTGGAGACCTGGGAACGAGGAGAGAAGGGACCCATGGAGTCGTGTCCAGCCCCACAGAGCCCCTTGGAGCTGCCTGGATTCCCATTCCAGCCCCACAGATCCCCCCCATCCCCAGAGCTCCCATTGCAGCCCCTCAGAGTTCTCCATTCCCACAGATCCCATTGCAGCCCCTCAGAGTCCTCCATTCCCTCCATCCCCTGGTTACCCCAATGTCCTGGGTCTGGTTATCCCAATATCCTGTCTCTGCCTATCCCAATATGCCAGGTCTGATTATCCCACAAAATTTTATTGTTGACCTTAAAAAATTTCATGTTAACATTAAAAAATTAAATATTTACCTTTAGTAATTCCAGCAAATCCCTTCCTGCTCGATGCAGTAATCTATGAATGCCCGACTGTTTCTCAAACTTGTATTTTAATGTTTTAAAAAATATGATTTTTCAGATGGGCCAGTTTCTTCTACTACTGTAACATAAACATCTTCTATAGGTACTAAAGCCTTGTTCAAAGCAGAGTATGTTGCTCCAGTGTCAACTAAAAATTTTACTAATTTGGCTGCTCCCTCAATATCCCAGCTCTGGCTATCCCAATATCCCAGCCCTGGCTATCCCAATATCCCAGCTCTGGCTATCCCAGTATCCAGCTCTGGCTATCCCATATCCAGCTCTGGCTATCCCAATATCCCAGCAATGGCTATCCCATATCCAGCTCTGGCTATCCCAGTATCCCAGCTCTGGCTATCCCAATATCCCAGCCCTGGCTATCCCAGTATCCCAGCTCTGGCTATCCCAGTATCCAGCTCTGGCTATCCCATATCCAGCTCTGGCTATCCCAATATCCCAGCCCAGCTCCCGCTGCCATCCCCGGTGTCTGCGGCTCCATCCGGCCCCGCTCGCTGTCCCAGCGCTCGCAGGGGGTCCCGTCCCCGTCCCCACAATCCAGGACTGGGGGACCCCCGGGCCGGGCTCCGACAGCGCCACTTCCAGGGACTGCAGGGAGTGGGGAACTGGGGGGACACGGAGATTTGGGGGAGCTGGGGGGCTGAAAGTGGGAGTTTGGGGATCCAGGGGGGTCAAGGGGCCAAGGAAAGTGGGGACTGGAAGAGCTGGGACAGCTGAAGGAGGTTCAGGGGCTCAGAGTCAAGGAAAGGGGGTGCAGGGACTGGGAGAGGTGGGATGGGGTGTCCAGGGAATCCTGTGCCCAGCAAAGGGGGTGCCAGGGCTCCTCAGTGTGAGGAAAGGAGGGGCTGGGAAATGCAGGAATGGGGGTCCAGGGGTCCCAGGGAGAAGGAAAAGGGGGGTCTGGGGGCTGGGAGAGGCGGGGTGGCCGGGAAAAGGTTGTGTTGGTGCCGGATCAGGGGGTGCAGGGGGGTCTCAGGGCAGGGCAAAGGGGTAAAAGGGCACCTGGGTTCTCAGGAATGGGGGTGCAGGGGGGTCTCAGGGTCAGGGAAATGGGGAGCAGGAACTTGGAGAGGCAGAAGGGAGTTCCAGGGGGTCTTTGAGCCCAAGAAAGGGAAGTTCAGGGTTTCCCAAAAAAGGGGGGGACCAGGGTGGGGACACTCAGAATGTTCAGGACGGGGGAGTTAAGGGGGTCTCTGGTTTGGAAGAAAGGTGGGGCTGGGGGCTGGGAAAGGCAGGAATGGGGGTCCAAGGCATTCCACACCTTCCCAAAGTCAAGCACATGGGAAATCTGGAGGCTGGGAGCCATGGGATGGCCGGGAAAAGGGGAGCAGGGGGTGCTGGTGTTCAGAAATGGGGGATTCAGCGGGTCCCTGTGCAGGATAAGGGGAGCAGGGGGGTCCCGGGGCCGGGAATGGCGGGTCAGGGTCCCGGGGCCGGGGGTCCCACTCCCCCTGGCCCCCCCAGGAGCGCCCCCAGCCCCAGCCCTGGAGCCATCCCGCTGCTCCTGCTCACTCCCAGCAGGATCCCAGTAGGATCCCAGTACAGCCCAGTCACTCCCACTCCTGGCATTCCCCCCGAGCCCCCGGGGATCCGGGGGATTCCTGGTGCCCACGGCGCTGCCCAGGTCACCAAGAGGCGCCGGGAACAGGAGGAGATCCAGGCTGAGGAACTGACAAATGCCCTGGGGCACTCCTGCCTGGAATGGCTCCGGAAATGTGTCAGATATGGGCGGGAGGCACTGGAGCATAAAGAGGGGGAGGGCAGAATTCCCGTGGGAATGTGGGACTGGGAAATGTGGGATTTGGGAGGGAAAAATTTGGGAACATGGGAATTCCCGTGGGGCCTCCAAGGATGGACCCCACTGCTGTCCCATTCCCATGGGAATTCTGTAGCTGGATCTCACTGCCATCCCATTCTCATGGGAATTCCATGGGCAGATCCCATCCCCATCCCACTGCCAGGGAAGCTCCAGTCCAGATCCCCCCCAAACCCATCCTGGGGGTCGCCCTGTTCTTTGCCCTCCCCACCCCCCACAAGACTCCTGGGGGTCCCCCCATGACCCCCCCGGCCCCCCCAAACTCCTCCTGGGTCCCCCCTCATCCCCCCACGGGGATTCCTGGGAGTCCCCCCGTGTCCCCTCCCCCAGGACTTTGGGGGTCCCCCCGACCTGTCCGTGCCCCTCCCCCGTTTCTGCCCCCCTGTGATGGTGGGGGGTGGGGGCCGAGTGCTGGTGCCCCCCTGCCTGCAGCAGATCCAGCGCTGGGGGCACTGCAGGGGCTCCCTGGCCATTTGGGCTCCCCTGGGATTTGGGGTGACCCCCCGGGCCCCAGGATCTCCCTGAACACGCTGACGCTGCCCGGGCACAGTGAGAAGGTTCAGACCCGGCTCGGGGTCCCAGCTCTGTCACCGGCCCCGCCCAGGGACCCCCAAACCCTCCCGGGACCCCCAAATCCCCCCTGGGACCCCCAAACCCTCCCGGGACCCCCAAACCCTCCCGGGACCCCCAAATCCCCCCTGGGACCCCCAAACCCTCCTGGGACCCCCAAACCCTCCCGGGACCCCCAAATCCCCCCTGGGACCCCCAAATCCCCCCTGGGACCCCCAAACCCTCCCGGGACCCCCAAATTCCCCCTGGGACCCCCAAATCCCCCCTGGGACCCCCAAACCCTCCCGGGACCCCCAAATCCCCCCTGGGACCCCCAAATCCCCCCTGGGACCCCCAGCCCCCCCCGGGGCTCCGCTGCCGGAATCACCGGGAGTGGTGTTGCCCTTTGAACGGGAGTTTTCCTGGGAACCCAAAACAGGCACCTCTTCAAGCGGCCATGGCAGAGAGAATCCCAAAAATCCACCCCGGGGGGGCGGGGGGCAAAACATCCCCCAGAGGGGCTTGGAATGGGGGTCCCCTATAAAATGTCACCTGCCGGGGGTGATGAGGTGCTCCCAGCACAGCCCAGTCACTGCCAGTCCTGGCATCCCCCTGGGCCCTCTCTGCCTTCCGACCTTTCCCGGCTCCATCCCCGCTCGTCCCGCGGGCTGCGAGGGGTTCGGGAACGGGGCAGGAGGAGGAGGGAGGGAGGAAGAGGCGGAGCGGCCGCGGGAAGCGGGAGGAAGAAGAGCAGAGGAGGGAGCGGGCGGCTCCAGCGCTCCCTGAAGCCGCAGCAGCCCCGGGACCATCGGCCCCATCCCGCAGGTGCCCGGGGAGGGGGAGCTCGCCCCAAATATCCCGGGTTTGGGCTCCCTGGGCTTGGGGTTTTTGCGGGGATGTTTGGAGCTGGCAGGGCTCCAAAGGCGAGGCGCAGATGGCCCTCGGGGGGACATGGGGGGGTCCCCGGGAGGTGGTTTTGTTTGTTTGTTTGTTTGTTTTGGTTTTGTTTTGGTTTGGTTTTTTTTTGGGTTTGTTTGTTTGTTTGGGTTGGGTTGTTGTTTTTTGGGGAGGAAGGAGGTTTATTAGTAACCACACACCCCCGTGTGGTTCCAGTTTCCTTGGCACTCCCAGTATGAGCCAAATCATTCCCAATTATTCCCCAGTATGGTACAATTTGCCCCCAGCAGGGTCCCAATTGCTCCCAGTTCCTCCTTCTTTCGTCTGCTGTGTTCCCAGTTCTCCCAGTTACCCCTAGAAAACCCCCATCACTCCCAGTATGATGCCAGTCTCTCCCAGCAGGGCCCCAGTCACTCACAATTGCTCCCAGTTCCCACCAGCACATTCCCAGTGGCTCCCAGTGTGATCCCAGTCACCACCTGCATGGTCTCAGGCACTCCCAGTATATCCCAGTTGCCCTTGTAGTCATTGCCAGGCACTCCCAGTTCCCTCAGCATGGTTCAGTTGCCCCCAGTTTTATCCCAGTCCCTGCCAGAACCTCCCAGTTGTCACCAGTATGCATCCTGTCATTCCCAGTTTTTCCCAGTGTGTTCCCAGTTGACTCTCAGTATGGCTCTGGTGGCTCCCAGTAACCCCAGTCAGGGTCCCATCACAGAATCACAGAATGTGTAGGTTGGAAGAGACCTTCAAGATCATCGAGTCCAACCCAGCCCTGACACCTCAACTGGATCAGGGCATTGAGTGCCACATCCAGTCTCTTCTTAAACACATCCAGGGATGGTGACTCCACCACCTCCCCGGGCAGACTATTCCAGTATTTAATCACTCTTTCTGTGAAAAACTTCTTCCTACTATCCAACCTATATTTCCCTTGTCACAGCTGAAGACTGTGTCCTGTCCTTCTGTCAGTTGCTGCCTGGACAAAGAGACCAACCCCCAGCTGTCTGCAACCCCCCTTCAGGAAGTTGTAGAGAGTGATAAGGTCACCTCTGAGTCTCCTTTTCTCCAGGCTAAACACCCCCAGCTCCCTCAGTCGTTCTTCCTCTGGCTTGTTTTCCAAGCCCCTCACCAGCCTCGTTGCCTCCTCTGGACACGTTCAAGCGTCTCAAGGTCCTTCCTAAACTGAGGGGCCAGAACTGGACACAGCACTCAAGGTGTGGCCTCACCAGTGCTGAGTCCAGGGGAAGAATGAGCTCCCTGCTCCTGCTGGCCACACCATTCCTGATCCAGGCCAGGTGCCATTGGCCCTCTTGGCCACCTGGGCACACTGCAGGCTCATGTTCAGCCGCTGCTGAGCAGAACCCCCAGGTCCCTTTCTGCCTGGGCACTGTCCAGCCACACCATCCCCAGCCTAGAGCACTGCAGGGGTTATTGTGGCCAAAGTGCAGGACTTGGCACTTGGACTCATTAAACTCCATCTTGTTGCACTCTGCCCACCCATCCAACCATTCCAGGTCTCTCTGCAGAGCCCTCCCACCTGCCAACAGATCAACAAATGTTCCCAGCTTAGTGTCATCTGCAAATTTACTAATGAAAGACTCAATACCCTCATCCATGTTGTCAATACAAATACTGAACAGAGCTGGCCCCAGCACAGACCCCTGAGGAACACCCCTGGTGACTGTCCCCAGCTGGATGCAGCACCATTCCCCACCACTCTCTGGGCCTGGCCATGCAGCCAGTTCCTAACCCAGCAAAGAGGGCTCCTGTCCAAGCCCCGGGCTGCCAGCTTATCCAGGAGTGTGCTGTGGGAGACAGTGTCAAAGGCGTTGCTGAAGTCCAGACAGACATCCAGAGCCCTTCCTGCATCCACCAGGCAGGTCACCTGGTCATCAAAGGAGACCAGGTTGGTCAAACACGACCCACCTCTCCTAAACCCGTGCTGGCTGGCTCTGACACCCTGGCCATCCTGTAGGTGCTGTGTGATGACACTCAATATAAACTGCTCCATTACCTTTACCAGGTACTGAGGTCAGCCTGACTGGGCTATAATTACTGGGATCCTCCTTGCCACCCTTCTTGTGAATGGGTGTCACATTGGCAGCTTCCAGTCACCTGGAACCTCAGCAGTGAGCCAGGACTGTTGGTAAATGATGGAGTTGAATAATGTTTTAATGTTTGGGAAAGTTGTATCACAACTGTGACCAAATTCGAAGTTTTAAGAACAAAAACCAAATCTCATTATGTTGATTTGTTAACATGATGATGGAATTCTGATACCATGACAACTTTTGTTGCATGCAATATTAATCCAGATAACAGTTAAAAAACACTACTATAAGATTAAAAAAAACACCTGACAAACTCTACTATATCAATGACTCAGATGTAAAACATCAGATACCTTTCCATCCAGCAATGACCCAAATTATTCAAAATGTCATTCTGACTCCTTTTTACACAGCTTCTTACTTTTGCATGCCACCTGATAATGAGCTACTCAGGAAAGCAAGGAGGTAGCTCAAAGAATGTGTTGCAGAAAGAATAAAGATGTCATTAGCCATGAAAAAGCAACAGAAATTATATTAGTGCTCTAAGATGTCTCAAGATGACCTGTATTTTAGCCTTGACTCACTGCACCAAATCCTGAATTCCAGCTATTGATCTGGGAAAATGAAATTAAAACCACTAAAGACAAATCCTCTCTTCTCCAAAAAGGAAACAACCAAGCCCAAACCCTAACACATAATAACACTCCAACACTCACCTTAAATTTTCTGTAGTATCAACAGACAGAGTTAAGTTATTTAACATTCTCTTAACTTAGTTAATGTTCTGTTAATTCCTGTCCTGTTCATCCAAAACTGATACGATTATTTATTCCTCTTCTACCTACCCAATAAAAAATGCAAGTTATGGACTGAGTTGCCTTTGTCCCCTATTTCTTACTGATTTATTCAGCATTCTTAAAGCTTTCTGTCACACTTCAGAAGAGTTTGACACATATTTGGAATTTCTTGGGTGTATTTTGTCTTTCCACTAGGATATTTCTAGTCCACATATTATGTGTGTTCAACACATCTCATGTATCTGAGACACAACAGTATCACTGTTAACTGTAAATATATGAATGTGTACTTATTTCCAGCCAAGAAATCCCAAAGAACAACATGCCATCTTAGGGAATTAGGAATGGGATGATATTTTTCTGGCTACAAAGCACCATATACACAGAGCAACATATTACACTTTATCTCAAAATAACAGTGGCAGAGAACTGAACCATTTGTGCCAAGCAACTCTCCAGCTGAGTAGAGTTAGAGAGAGTGAAGACAGCCATGTAAATCTCTACCCAGAAAGCCTTCAGAGAGGAGCACAGGTATAGGTTGCACTAATTGCTAAGGTTCCTGAGGTTCCAAGTAACAAGGCACAACACGGTGAGAGAACAGACAGGGTGGAAAGAAAGTCTGTCATAAAGTCAGTTCAGTGATGCTCAAGAGTAGTCTTGGGCTACATGTATATGCATTTGTCTGTCTGTACCTTGCGTGTGATCCTCTCTGTTGTGAAAAAAGTAATAACTCCACCAGCCCTAGGGAAGATTAGTCAAACAATAAGAGAAAGACAATCACTTTTCCCCACTATAGGTGGCACCATCAGCTTGAAGGAAGGCAATATTTTTGTCATTGCTTCTGCAGAATCCAAATTTTCCTCTGACACTCTGTATGGTCAGCAATTGCCTTATTATCAGTGCTCAAAGAGTAGAAGAGAAGCTGTAGAACTGTTGAAAATACATGAGCCATAGACAGGGACCAAATGAATGAATGCTATGTATAAAGCATGAGATTTGACAGATCTGTAGACACTGCTGCTAAATGATTCACAACCTTAAGAGAACCAAACTGACAACTTCAGCAGTCTTTCTGAGAAATACTACTTTTGTCAGCCAAATTTCAAGAATTTCTAAAGCCTTTCTAAAAAAAAAAGAGTAGAGTTCCTCAAGACCAAACAATAGTAAGAGCTACATGAGTAATACTTCAGGATTAAAAAGGTAAAAAAACAAATTTAAAGGTAAAACCTTAAACATGACAGATTTAAATCCACTTAGCCAATAACCAGAGGGCGATAATAAACATAAACAGAAAAACATAAATAAAAAAGCTCCATCCCTCTGGCTCTTTGGGTTAAGGCTTAATAAAACTGAGATGACAGCAGAACTAGAACAGTTACTCATCGCTAAAGGCAAAGTTATGTATGTTAAAACAACAGTCAAAATGCCATCACCTAAAACGTGTCACAAGCAATGTTCCTCAGCAACTGGTTTTATAATCCACTCTACTGAAAGGGGCTTCTCTGAGTGCAGCAATGCATAAAACATCTCCTAAATTGTGAGCTAGCATGACAGCTTTGTTACCACGGGCAGTATTTGCTTGCATATGAGGGTAAGGGCTGTAGATACTGGGAGCACGTGGTTCTTTAGATACCTGCTTTTGAAAGAGTGTCTCAGTCTGTTGTCTCTAGGCAGAAAGGCTTATGAATATATTTGCCAAGACTAATAAAAGAAAAAAAGGAAATAGTCTTTCATTCCATGTTTAACTACTGATACCTTTCCCTAAAACAGAATATTAACATGTAAGAGTCCCAGCTAATCTTGTATTTAGAAATGTGCATGGAAATATGCATGCCTTTGAAATCCACATTGCCTCTCCTTCCTTCAACATCAAAAGCAGAAACAGAGCCCCAATTTAGCATTGGATTTGGTGCATTTATATGCATTATTTATACTTGCTATCTCTGGGAATCAATATGTCACTCCTTCAGCCAATCAAACATCCAGATCACTTTTCAATGAACCCTTCCTGCCATGATTCAGCTGACAAGAACACAGCTGCATTCAAATTTAAGGGACATCCTAGGTAAATGCTTGCTTGAAGACCTATGCAGAGAACTGGGGAAATTATGCTAATTGCACTCACAGCAATCACTTCTGCCCATCTTCAACTTTAGGTAAAACAGTCAAATATTTCCATTTTTAATGAAAAAAAGAGTAAACAAGGCAAGTGAACAGAATAACAAGAATTAATTCCTAGAATATAACTAAACCCACTCTAAACCCATTTCAGAGTCTTTCCCTCTGGAGAAGCAAATGTTCATCCAGCTCGTTGCTTTCCCTTCACCCCAGTAACCACCATTCAAAGTTTGACACAAAAGTGTTCTAGAGATAGCAAGGTCTGACTTCAGCAGAATTGATCTGTTGATGCAACTCACCTCAGCCACTTGCCCATAATTTTTTGCAAGCCATCCTCACGCCACCATTGCCATTAGCAGCTTCCATCAGTTATGCCTTGCATCCAAAGCTTGTCCAAACCTTGCAGAGTCCCATCTGAATTTCTTCTTTCTTTTCTAGACTGTTTCCTTTCCACATTTAGATGAGTGGCCTACAGTTTTTCATTTTTCTTTTTGCTAGAAACGCATCTTAAATATGTCACTGCATCTTGAGCAATGCAGTAACGTTTCAGGCCTTTTGCCAATCCTTTCACTGCATCTCCTCCTCTTCCCTAGATACATCAACTGTATCTTCCATCACCACTTCTCTTCCAGTCTCCTTGGGAGAGCTGAAGACAAATTTTGCTTTTTGCTCCATCAGCTTGGTTCCAAGTCTTTCAGCCATTGCTCTTAAAACATTTATCCCTCCTTTTGTCATCCAGGGCTTCCACATGAAGGAGACCAATGTGCTGCAGAGAAAGCATCTGGTTCAACAATCCATGTGCATTTGCATTCATATCCAGATTCCTAAATATTTTTTCTAAAACAAAAAGACTATTTTTATTAGGTATGAACAGACTAATCCCTGCCTGGCTCATTATGAACTTGGAATGACCCTCTTTCACCCATTAAGTCTTCTTCATTTTTACATTGGTCAAAATAAAATAGGTATACAAAAGCGTCTTCAAGAATTCAGATAACTTGTTTGGTGTGATAACTGGTTAAAACGCTGACACCCGTTTCTGTCACTAATATGATAATTCCTGTTTTATTGAGGAAACAGAAATACAATTCTTTAAAGCCTGTTTCAAAAGGTAGTGAAGTTGTGAAAGGTAAAGAAGAAGCACTGTATAATCTGTAAAAGCATTTAGGAATGGAAGAACATGCTCTTTTGCATAATAGAATTCCTATTCAGTATTAGGAAAAAGCAACTATTTCTATGAACTTTTAAATTTTTCATTCATCAGTATTTCCCAGTTATCACATAAACAGGCTAGCAAGATTTCTAATTGAGAAAATTATGTATTAATTACCATTAGTTACACATTTCAAAGACATGTGTAACTACTGGTAATTAGTTATTATTAGTTATTATTAGTTATAGTTAATGGTAATTAAAGACAAAAGTAAATATTTTGGCTTATTTTAAGTTCCTGAAATGGCAATGGGATAGAGGAAACACTGGAGAAAAAAAAAACAAAACCAAAAACTTAAGCCAAAAAGGAGGGTTTGAGGGCAGGGGGAAAGGGTAAGATCATTGCAACCCAAACTGCCATCAAAAACAAGCCAACTTTGCCAGTTGTTGGCAATGGTATGGAATAACCAGTTTAGTAACCATTATTTGATGTTTATCATCAGAGACTCAAAGGAAAATTCACCATGGATATTTGAATCTCCTTTTGTTTCTCTTAAACTTGTCAGTGAAGAAACATACCTCACATTTTTAGCCACCATCAACACAAAGATAAAATTGAATACATCCAGCTCACTCCTAGCAAATGCAATCTTGAGAACAAATGTTCCTTCTCTTCCATACATGTACATTTATCCCTGGTGACAGCAATACAAAAAAACGCATTTGAGCATGCTTACGGAAGCAAGAACAAATTATTTAGTAAGCAAAGTTAAAAGCTATCTAATATGCAAAATTGCCTTGTCTGAATCACATACAAAAGCCATTTTAAAAACTAGCAATATAAAATATGCCTAGGTTTCCACACATAAGCACAAACAGGAGCACTGGCTAATTGTACATATACATATTTATCTTTGCATGTGGAAGTTTGTTGAGAGTTTTCTTTTTCTGCAATAAATTTAAATATATGACACAATATTCAATTATGATATACTTGGTTACAAGGACTACAGTAGAATTGTGCCTTGTACATTGAAGTTATGAGACACACAAGATACCAATTCGGTAAGCTGAAAAAGATATAACAAAAATTGGCGCTTTTTTTTTTTTTTTTTTTTTTTTTTAACAGCTGTGTGAAGGAAGCAGCAAACAGATTTATTTGCTAATAAATAAATTATCTACTGATGGTGGGGGAAAGAGTATTGACTTAAAGAACAACATCACTAACAGCAGTCATTTCTTCTAGACAAAAACAGAATTTCAAACCCTTATTATTGCAAAGAGTCCAGGAAGCAAGCCTGTTCCCAAAATTATTTATGCCAAATAGAAAACTATTCCACTACAGCCAAATTTCATAAAAATGGAAATTTAAAAATCACAATTTGAGATGTACATTTTTCAATAAAATAACCTGACATGTTTAAAAATACCTTCCTTTTAAAAATATAAGGACATAAACATTCATTTGGTTACAAAAATGCAAGACAAAATAAGGACCGGTTCACATTTCCCCAGCTAGAGAACTACAAGCAAAAAACACAAGTATGTGTCTGTGAAAGGTTGACAGGTGTTTCCCATTTTCTAGTTCAATTTAAGACAAATTTTTTGCACAAAGCTCTCTCCACCAGTTTATTCTTTCATTTTTCACCCTCATATATAAACCAACATCCTTGACCTTACTGGTTATGTTCTGTCCAATTTCCTAAGCCAGTGGTCTGGAACTGGGGAGCTGGATCCTTACTTCTGTAATAAGTTTCTAACAAATAGGTGAATCAAGTAATAGTAACTCATTAGGTGAATTAATCCCACACTTTACAGAAATCTATTAGAAGAACTCTGTAAATTTTGTTGCCATGTAAATTAATACATATCATCCTGGGCTTAATCCTTGTCAGCTGAGAAACAGGAATATGGGCTGGACTTTGGAGCAACACCATTCCAGTGGTCATGCAGGACTAAATGCTCTTCACATTTCCTTCTTTCTAGAAGGATTTAATCTGAGAGGCATGCACAATGGATGTTTCATGCACACTTCAAGAATTAAGCATTTTAAAACTTTTCAGACACAAATGCTTCTGTTTCCCAGGGGCTGGAGTACTTCTTTTATCCAATAGCCCAGTGGCTAAATCACTTTTTTGGGAAAGCACTGAACAATGTTGTCTCTTCAGCCTGAGGAGGCTGAAATATACAAATTTCCCTGCTGAAAGTACATCCCTGGCATACACAGAGTGTCTAGTGTGACATAATTCACCTTCCTGCTAAAGCCACACCACTGAGCAAACCATGATTTGTCATTTACTGGACCAGAAACAGAACTGATTCATGGCATGACTGTAACCCTCTCCCCCTGGGGATAAAGGTGTCCTCTTGGGAAAATACCTCAACCTCTTCACCCAGATTTTCTGCAGAATCTCATTCAAATGAGCAAGCATATGACAGCAGTGTGCTGTCAACATATACTAGATCTTACTTAGGTCTGTATGAGGTCAAGAGCTAACTAAGCTTGATCTTAACAGTCAAAAATATAAGCTGAGTGTGTAATACTACAGCTAATAATACAGTTACAAGAAAGAAAAATGAAGGATTCATAAAGTGATACTGACCACTAAATGTAAAAGAGCCCTCAATAGTCTCATTCTCAAATCACAGTGCTTGTGGTAGGTTGACCACAGCTGCCAGGTAAATCACTTAACCCCCAAGAGAAAAGGGGGAGAGAATTGGAAGGGCAAAAAGTACATAAAGGGTCAAGATACAGACAGTTGAATAAGTGATGAAAAAGAAAGGAAGAAAAGCAACTTCTCACTAGTGGATTCATGCCCAGCCAGAGTGATGCCCCAGAAACAGCTATCCTGGAAAAAACTCTCCCCCTCTTCCTACACCCCTCACCCAAACTCACACATTTTATTGCTAAGCATAACATCATATGCCATGAGACATCCATTTGGTCAGCTGGGGTCAGCTGTCCCAGCTCCATCCCCTCCTAGCATCTTGCCCACGCCCAGAGTTCTCACTGAGGTGGCAAAGTGAGAAAGAGAGAAAGCCTTGATGCTGTGCAAGGACTGTTCATCAATAGCAAAAACAGTGATTTGTTACCAACATTGGTTTGGTCACCAGCCTAAAATACAGCACTGTGTGGACTGCCATGAAGAAAATCAGCCAAAGTTTCCACTCTCAGCTGAACCCAGTACATGCTGAATCAGCTCAGACTTCCTTCACACTCCTTTTAATTTCCAGGCCTCTCCATTTGTCTTCTTTCACAGAACTAAATGTGCAAACAAGCAGAAACACCTTAGCATCCTCAGCTCAGGAAACAGATTTTTCTCTCCCACTTATGAAGATTTGGATGTTTAGGAGCTGGCTTGAGATGCTGCATCCAGCTGCTATAAATCAAGATTTCCTTTTAGTAATTTCCCCTGTTATTCAGCCAGTACCCGTGGGAGCACAGGGATGCCATGAGATGAGAAATACTAACATGTGGAAAAGTTAAAGGTGTATTAGCACACCTGCTGCTATCACGACAGCACACGGAGAGCAAATGAACTCATTTCTTCACTTTCCATATGGGTATAAATAGTCCATTCGGGGGGAAAAGTATATATCTCTAAACAGAAGATTAATATGTTCTAGGAAGGCTATACTTTATAGGAGGGACAAGGAAAGGTCTCATTCTGAACTAAATGAATACCTATAGAAAAATCACTTGTCTCCAAACCCTGAGAGTATTTACAGTTGGAAACAACACTGCACCTTCCAACATTCAACTTACTTGTAGGGTACCCCAAGACCTTGCTAAGTGCATCCTACAGCTGCAAAACATGACAAGTTATTTACACCGTTACAAAATGTTCCACAACAGTTGCAGCTTAACAGCAGTGACTCAAATCTGTCAGCACAGGCTGCAGAACAAATGCTCACCCCAGCTCGGTTCCTTCAGAGGCATTTTGGCACTGCCACCAGGCTGACAGCTGCTCTGGCTGGGGGTTTGTAGCACATAAGGAAGCCTTGCGTGGCACCAGCACATCCCAATGGGAGCAGGGACAGCCCTCCTCCCTGGAGGAGGAAGGAGAGAGCATTGTCACACACAGCTGATCTCTGCTTGCTCCACCAGCCCTAAGGCGTTTTTAATACCAGAGGGAAAGGCACCCCAGCCTGTGACACAGAGTTATTTACAGTGGTAACTTCCCATGGCTGCAGCCAGCCAGACAAGCATGGCACAGATCTGCTGTTTGCTTGTCATTCCTAAGCAAGCTATGGCTGGATTAGATCTACAAGTGTATTCTAACTCCATAAACAATAAGCCCCCTTTCACCTCTTGCCAAAGAGGAGAACCAGGAAGACTGCAGTTAGTAATCATTCTGGCATACATCTGCAGAAGGGACTTCCTCTTTCAACCTAGAAATCTTTCCTGGATTTCAGTATCTTTTTATAGAAGATATGACATAGACTTCAACCCATGTGATGCTACTGTGCTATTCAAGCGAATTTGAATTTTTCAAGTATGATTTCCTGCTACAAGCTACCATGTATTTCAAGATATATTGAGGATGTACCCATCATTCCTTGTTGCTGTCATCAGTAAAACTAATTTTTTTCTTGGCAAAAATTTTCTGCCTATATTATAGAGCATGTTGATTAAATACATCATGTAGAAAATTAAATGGGCAGTGAAAATATAGATGGCTCTTTTCTAGAACAAAATGTTTTCAAAAGACATTATTTTATGCTGATTTAACTTAGTTACAAAGACAAACATTTGCAAATTTACTTGATTGGTACCTCCTAAGCTACGTTAGTAAAGACATTTTTTCATCATTACTTATGGGATGCATCTATGAACATAAGGTGGGATGCATCTATGAACATAAGGTAGGATGCACAGAACACCCTCTGTGAGATGATACACTCCTAGCTGAGTGAAGTTTTAGTAAAGGATACTGGATTTTTCCAATTACAGAAGCAAGATGGGTTTCTTGAGCACAGGAATGCTAATACTACTGACTAGATCCAGCCCAGCCTCATATTTTTGTTGGATTTCTGTACCAGGTGCCCTGGTATCTCTCTGCCCCAGAATCTCTCCTGTAACCCTTTTCGAAGTGAATACCAGCTGCCTATACTTTGCACACAGGAGGAGAGGAGACAGAGGTGCCCAGCCTGCAGAGGTGTTTGTGAAGAGAGCACGGAGTTCCTTTTATGCTTCTTGCCCCAAAGCAGGAGGCAGAGCTGACTGTGCAGCCACCATCCCTAGGGCCTGATTGTCCACTCCATTTCACATGTCATGGCTGTGCAGTGGAAATCAATGAAGTTATACAGCCAGAAAATTGCTGAAACAGAGACTGGCCCTCACCCCCTGAAGGGCTTTCAGTTCACTGGTGGGAGAAACAATCCTCGTACATACATTTGTCAATCTGGTCCCATTTATGTCAATTAAAAGTATTGCTTTTGACTTCAAGGGAGTCTAGTCACACTTGTGTACTGTTCAGAACGTGCTCTGGAGACTTTTCAAGAGAAAGGCCTTTTTTCAGGTAGAGGTTAAAACCTGTACACACTAATAATGAATGGTATTTAAATAAAGTTAGCAATATTCTTGAAATTTGAAGATGCAAGGTATTCAAGTGTTCAATATAAACCAGCAGATTTCTGCTCAATAACATTTTTTGAATGGCTATCATTAATCCTCTACATCTGACAGAAATAAAGAGAAGACCTTTAATCTAAGGTTGATAATTTATACAGGGTGAAATTATAGGTTGTGTGCAAATTTACACATTCTCTTTTAGAAAAATTCATAAATTCACATTAAAAAAAAAAAAAAAAAAAATGCCATGCGTGAACTGCAGTTTAACAGCAGGGAGTAAGATCCAATGAAATGATGGCTACTGACCCACACAGTGACCTTTGCTTACAGTCTCACCAAACAATCACTGCTGATGTCTGTTACATAAAGAACAGAAGAGTAACAGGGTACACCCGAGGCAAGATGGCAACATCTCCCGCCACTTAAAGTTGTTTTCAAGTTTTTCACACTGATGTAATCAAAAAGTTAATAAACTGTGGACTTTTTTTAATGCAAAACAGGAAATGTCTATAACTTTAATAAAGAAGATGATAATAACACTATTTTTTTCCCTCTTGACTTAAAATAGAAAAGATCATGTGCCAGGCATGTAAACTCAACCTAGGAGCTCAGTTAACTGAGGAATGCAGCATAGGAGTAACATTAAAAACACATCATGTGATTCACCCTAAAACAAACAACAAAGAAGTTAAACATTTTGCAACAAAAATAAAAAAGAGAGATGGATGTAGAATAAAATTAAGTTTTGGATTAGGAAAGGGTATGAAAACTTCCACAACAGGCATAGTATACACATATAAGAACCAAAACAAATACACACTGAGTGTTTTTCATTATGTCATTATTTCAGGTTCTTCCTAAAAGGAGAATCAGTCCTGCCAGAAGAAATACCTGGTGGGTTTTTATTCAGGGGAAAAAAACCTGTTAAAAAAGCATCTCAACTCTTTTAAGCATAGAAATATGGTAATTATAATGCGTGCTTTTGATTTCCAAAAATAACTATTTCACTAGCCTGGAGAGTTTTAAAATTAAGTACTACAGCATTCTCATTTTGAAAAGAAATCCTTCTATGTCAAAACATAAGACTCCATTCTATCTTTATGAAGTCTTAGTCCATGGTTTTTCTGTGTATTAAATAAGACTTTAAAGTTATAAGAGTACAGGGAACATTGTGTGGGTTTTTTACACTCACCTGTGATGGTTTAGGAATGGTATCCCTCAATTTAGTACTCCCACTAAAAAGAAAACCACAAGCCACTTCCCTCTTCTTCCCCTAAGAAACACAAAGGGAAGAGATTGCAGGTTGAAAGAAGACAACTCCTGGAAACAGGATTAAATAAGGAGAACATCATTTTTTTTAAGGTGCCTCAGATTAGAAAGGTTACTTCAGTAAAAACTGAGTGTTCAGACCCCTGCCAGCCAAAGTTGTATCCCCTATCAGCCATGTCCAGCCTGAAGCAAAGTTACACTAAAATAGAGAGCTTGAGAAGTTAAAATGGTTTTAAATGGGAAGTGATTCTCTTTTTTTTAAAAAGTGTATATATATTTTGCAAGACTCCAGCATATTACAGAAGTTCTCAGAAATAAACCTTTAACAGCTAATTAACCACTGAAGTTTATACTTTTCAGGAGGATGGAGCATCTGCTGAGCATGTAGCTTACAAAGATCGTGATGAAAATTAAAAATACCATAGAATGCAGTATGTGAAGAGAAGCCACATACACTTAAACAAATTAGCATATATAACAGCTCAATTTTCTTCTTTTTTTTTTTTTTTTTTTTTTTTTTTTAGGAAGAGCACTGCACACGTGCCACATGGCAGCATACACTTGTCTGTGTACCAAACGCCTTCTGCTTCCCCTGACTGGAACATCAGCAGCACCCAGGCTGCATCCCAAAAGAGAGCTCAGTGCAGGTCTGAGTGCCCAGTGAATTACTGTCTTCATCTAATGAAGCACAACCACTTCATATCCTGTTTACAGGCACAACATGGTGATGTATAGACCTTGCTAAAGCCAGAATTATATAGTAACACTCTTTAAAAAAACTCAGATGAAAATATAGCTCTTATAACAAATTAGGCTGCTATTTCCTTGTGATTCTTCCACTGGTTCAACTAAGCATGACAGAATTTTATTAAAATATTAAATCTTTATATAAATCTTTACACATTTCTCTCTATCCAGCTTCATAAATGAAAGAAAGATTTTGATTAAATGTAAGAAATAAGTTACATAAGACAGCTTCTGGTCTCTCTCACACAGAAAGGATTACAAACAAGTAGTGTCTGAGCTTGCACTGTAACCTCCCACCTCTGAGCACCACCCCAGGAGACCTGCTCATCAATATAACCACTGCCCTCCTCTGAGCACAAAGGGAGATCATGGCTAGCTTGCCACAGGCAGCCTTCTCCTATGATCATTGAACTCATAATGTTTTAGTCAGACACGAAAGAGGGAAAGATGGATAAAAACCAGCCTGACCTCCTCAGCATTCATGGGGAGACTCAGAAGCTCCATGTCATCAGCGTGAGGCAGGACTGTGATACAGATGCTGTAATGAGACTGCACAGTGGGTGGCACAGTATCAGCCTGATTTTTGACGCAGAAAAGCCCCACTGTCTGGAAAAGAAAAAACAGAGGTGACTAGAGTTGGTGAAGTCATGTACTCCTTCACATTTTACCAGGGCAAAGAGGACAATCTCTTTTCACTACTGATGCAATCCTAGAAACTGAGAGGATAAAAGGTTGTGTAGGATTCACTGTCATTGTCAACAAGGCAAAGGGATTCGGTTTTATTTTCACTATAATTAAGTACAATTTTTCTTGATAAGAATTCTGAAAAAGTACCAATGACCTGATAAAGTCCACTCTCTATGCTAGGAAATGCATCCTTGTCAGAGTTGGGATTTATTCATGGGTGCACCGATTTCAGTTTATGGGAAGAGACTTGCTGTGCACTGGCTCTGTGCTAATGTGAAAGAAAACCACCTTAAAACCTGAACTTTCTGACAACTCACAGAACTTCTGAAAACTTTTCTAACTACACTACAGTGAAAAAAAATTTAAACCTATGAAAAAGTTTAGAACATGGAGTATTGCCAATATGCCTGACACTTTATGCAGTGGGTTCCAGCTTTAGTGAAGGTATATGCATCCCAGCTTCCTTCCACCATGGAGAGAGCAAAGCTGAGATTTTTCACACAACATCTCTCTTTTTTCCTTACCAAATAAAGCACTCCTATTCAAAACACTGATTAACACTCTCCTTTTAAACAATAAAAAAAACCACTACCTGGAAGCAATCCAGTGTTTTATCTTGTAGATCTATCACTCATCTCATTCTTTGAGCCTCTTTGCTCTGAGGCATTTCAGAAGTGCTTAGATAAAACCTAGTCCAGCATAAAGATGCTACCACAATAAATGGTAGGCAGGCAGCATCAGCACCTGGGCACCAACACCACAGCAAGCCCTATGCTCCTTTGGAACAAGGAGCCCAGGTTGCAGAAGATGATTTTACCAACTGGTGTTTTGAATGCTTACTTTTGAGTGCTTGAAAATAGTGACAATTCCAAGAGTATATGTGCTTTATTAATATGCTCTTACAAGCATTTTTATATTCTTTTTCTCTCCATGCAGCCTTACAATCACTTACCAATTGCACCACTCCAGGGGCACGGTCTAGTGCTGTCTCAGTGGGAATTAGTGTTGATTGCCCCACTGTACATCACCTATGTTAGCTTTTCTTTAAAAGGTTCTCACTTTGATCCTGCTGTTTAATAGTTCAACTTAGGTCCTGCTGTTTTGTAATTCAGATATAGCACACAGAAGGGTTTGGGTTTACCCCAGGATATGTTTTACAGAATTGCATTTAAAACCAACTTTCACTTTTATTGAAATCATTTATGCTGTAAGTTTTAGTCAGCTTGAGTGAAAAAGAACATAATATTTATACAGTGATGAAATACAGGATCTTTTTCTATGCAGGAAAAAAAAAGTTGCTCCACAATAAAAAAAAAAAAAATTACTTAAATGCTTGTTCAATTTTTTTCTCTTTGTAAATGTAGAGTACATCCCTTTTCTGAGGTTCAATAGACACAGCATACACTTCGTAAAAATTAATTCTTACTGAAACTGTCCACACACAGATTAATGTTACTGAACAGCCTCACTTGGAGAGTGGAGGATTTGCTTTGTTCAACAGGCACCAGACACTGGAATCTCATTTCAAGCATGGCACTCGCTACAGAAAATTAGGAGCTGTGAAAAAAAAAAAAAAAAATCAGTGGGCTATTATCGCATTTCACCCCGTGTTCTTACAGCATTTCATCCAATCCTTTTGCGACCCAAGATATTTTGATCCACAGCCTTCTGCCAGTCAGCTTAACACTTAACACGGTCTGCATCAACCCAGGCTCAGCTGGCCCACAGAGGTGAGCTGCAGCTGGCCCTGGGAACCCCATGCTGTATTGCACTGTTCTTCTAGTGCTATCTAATTCTCTGCCAAGAAAAAGCCATTTGAGGGAAATTTAAATGCCTTCTGCTATTTCTGGCACAGGGAAGGACTGCAAGGCATTGTTGAACCCATCTGCATTTTCAGCACTGAACAGCATGTTGTTTATTTCATGTCAAGCATCAGATTTCCCCACATGAAATGCAGGAAATACCTGTGCAGTCACAGAGACCCTTTTAGACTGGGGGAAATCTCAATAAGAGAATAAGAGTAAGACAAAATCTCAATAAGAACTCAGAGAGGAACCACGCTGGGTTGCATCTCTTTACAGATGTCTACAATGATCACAGAGTGGCTGCCATTGCTGACAGCAGGAGAGTTACCATAGCAAATTCTATAAAAATAAAGAAACAAAACAACAATTACAGTAACGCTGATAAATCCATTAGTGTCTTACCGATACATTATGCCTATGGAGCACTGAGGTACTTGATAAAGGTGCTGTCACTGCCGGAAAGATTTTCTCTCTGAGATAAAGCACGAATTAATTCATGAGATTCAACAAAAATAGACATAGCTTTTGCCAACTCGTAAAACTTCACCAAATCTATGACTGTATTTCAGCTCCTTCTAACTTCTGGGTGACTGCTTCTCATGTGTTTTTAACATATTTTGCAAAACCTTATTTTCCAAAATCCTGAACGTCTACACAAAACATCAATATAGGAGTACCGACATTAAATTAGACTTTCTAGTCTTGAGTTAGTAGATTGTACTCTACAGATTCAAAATTAAACTCACTATATGTGTTTTAGTTTCCTACCTAGGAAACTACACAGAATTACTTGGACACCTTAAATACCCTATATCCTACTACCTGAATCTGAAAGAGCTGGTATTTAACACATATTAAATTTACACATTTAGAGATCATATACATGCAATTCACGTTTTGTACATATGTGTGTGCATATACACACTGAACATATGTATGCAGTAAATGTCAGCTCAGTGCACAACTTACTTATAGAGAAATTACAGAAAAATATTTTACTGCTCCTTTACAATTATTAAGCCATATCCATGAAATTCCAGAGCCTAAAAAGAACTAGTGTGGACCTCATGCAGAGATGGCTGAGCCAAAATCCATTCAACCACTTCACCCCCCTGTCAATTCTCCCTTCATTGACATTGATTGATACATAAACAGGGAGGATGTATCCAAGCAAAGTGGCACATTACTAATTGCACCGTTTCATTAATACTGCATTATTTCTCTCTGTAGAGAATTGACAATGCAAAAAGATGTCAAGAGTTTATCAAAATGTGCATATAAATATTTGGTCCAATTTTTAACATGAACATACTAGGCAGTCTCTGCTTCAACAGCCCAAACTGGAGAAAGGGTGGTTTATCAGCTGCTAACCAGGAACAAAGGGCAAATAACCTTAATTTCCCAAACACTCAGAGCTATTTGCATCTTTCCTGTGCCCTTTGGATAACTAGGCATCACTGCAGAATAAGAAATACTCACTGTGCTGCAGAGATCTGTCTGTAAACAGAACGCTTCCATTTGTAAAAAAAAAAAAATTCTTAACAAAAAGTCAGATAAGGAAAGGTCTTTATCAGAGTCACACAGAACTCCAGGAAAATCACTGCATAAGGACCAGTCAGAAGGAAGATTTCTAGACAGGAAATACCAAAATAAATAGAAAGCCATCTTTTTGCCCAAGCGTCAGAGAAAGACTGTATCTTATATTTGGGTTGTTTGTAACTGCTTAAAAATATCTAAATAAACATCCAACCTCAGTCAGAGTGACAATAGTGTGTATTTAAATAAAAACATTTGTGGACTGTTTTCACAAGAGCAGGAGATCAGGATTAAATAAAGAGGTATTGCAGCAACTGTGAGTGCTGCAGAGTCTGCAAAGGATCACTCATTTCAGCAAGTGCAAAATGGCAAGTTCCTCACTCATGTACTGATTAACACTTTTCATCTCTGAGCAAAGCTTTATGTTTTTAGCAACGAATAACTGCAAAAAGGATAAATACAAGGAGAACGTGCAGAATCTCTTTTGTTCTTTCCACCTTTCGCTGCTTTTCTTGGAGACTAAAAATTTGGGCACTTGAGCACTGGCAGAACATATACTATTACAAGTAACACGTAAAATTGTGACCAGCCACAATATACCAAATAAATAAATATGATATTAAGTACAGTATTTTTCATCCAAGTTTAACTCTACAACTGTTTCAAAACAGAACCAGCTGCTCCTAGAACAGGAATGAAGAGCTTTCTCAGAGTCAGGATTTTTTTCTGCCTGTACTTCAAGCCTTTCTTCACTTTCCCACTTTGGCAGAAGCCTCACTGAGCACTTCTTACACAGAACTGAGATCCCAGATGGCATCCTACCATAATTTGGGTAATATTTTTTTTGTCAGAAGTACAGTTATTAATAATTAGAAATTAATAACTCAAGGGACATATTGTCCTGAGAAACCTGTCAAGCTATCTTTTAATCTTGTAATTAAAGTTCAAACACTTTCTGTCATGTAAAAATCTATGCATTCTAAGAAATATTTCAGTCATTACTGTATAATTTCAGTCATTTACAGACAGCAGTATACTAATTAAAGTCAGCATGGAATCTGGAGGTTGCCTAGTAGATTTTTTTCCCTTTTCTTCACTTATCTCTGAT
Source organism: Zosterops lateralis (assembly GCF_965231275.1). Lineage (NCBI taxonomy): Eukaryota > Metazoa > Chordata > Aves > Passeriformes > Zosteropidae > Zosterops > Zosterops lateralis. Next base: position 102,328 of record NW_028154586.1, read on the forward strand.
GGTTATCTTTTATGCTGCTAAAATGCAAATACAGATTCATGCAATCAAAGTTTCCAAAAACCTGTTTATTTTCACTGAGTTTTCTTGGAGCAAAAGTAACTTTCTTCATAGCAGCCTGTGTAAGCTGTTCCCTAGATTTGAAGGCGAAACAGTGTTTGTACCACATGAACATTTTGGCTATTGCTGAACAGTTCTTGCCAAGGCAAGAACCAAGGTTTTCTCTCCAACCTCACATACACTCAGAGGTCAGCACTTCAAGGGTGGGTAAAAGGCTAGGAGACATAGCTGGGACAAGCTGCCTCCACTTACTAAGCAGACATTCCATTCCATACAATGCCATGCTTAGCAATAAAATCTCAGGGAAATGGATAGGATGTGGGGATGTTCATGATGGCTTTCGTCTTCCCAAGAAATCATTACACATATTTGATAGGAGAGGGAGAGATGATTAGGGCAGGAGTTTTGCTGTGGGCTGGGGTCAGCCCACCACATCACTCCTGAATGTTTTCTGTAGCTATTATCTATCCTGCCTCCTGTGCATTTCGCTCACTGCATTCAAATCACCGCTTAAGTGATCCAGCAAGAGCAGTACCCTGCATACCTTCCACAGTGAAAATAGGTCATCTCTTCGTTCAAGTTCAGCTTGGTAACCAAGCAAAGTCATCAAAATCTCAAAACTTGGCAAATAATCCGGAACAAGGAATACATTTAATTTGATAGTCATAGAATATTCTCTGTTAGAAGGATGATCTACAAGGATCACCAACGTCCAGCTCCCAACCCTGCACAGTTAGTGCATTCCCAAAAATCACACCATGTGCTGCTTGTGAGTATTGTCCAAACCCTTCTTGAGTTCTGTAAGGCTTGGTGATGTGACCACTTCCCTGAGGAGCCTGTTCCAGCGTCCATTCAACTTCTGGGCAAAAAACCTTTTTCTAATATCCAGCCTCCTAAACCTGCCCTGACACAGCTTCAGGCCATTTCCTCAGGTCCTATCTCTGGTCACCACAGAGAAGAGATCAGTCCTGCCCCTCTGTTTCCCTGTGAGGGAGCTGTAGACCTCTTTATCTATATAAATATAGAAAAAAAATGTTTTTCAAATATTGAGCTTTTGGCATTTTTATTTTTAAGCAAATATTACATAGGAAAAATTGTGTATTTCTATTGAGGGTACCAATATCACCTTGCAATTTTGGTGCAAACTGCAAATTCTCCTGCTCATAACTAATTGATCAATATTTACTAGAAGAGTATGAAGAACTACTGAACAATTTCTGTAATACTAAACAATTTGAAGGACTACCAAAGAATGTTTTTCTGCATAGACAAGGCTTTCACAGTAGAACACTTTAATATTCCAGAAATACACAGGCAGTGATAATTCTGTTTAAACATTTACATAAGTGAGGACCCTGCTCCATCAGAGCACAACGCATTTGGAAACAAAGCTTCTCACATGATAATAGTCTTCTGCCCTACATCCCTCTGGCACAGAAGCAACAGCTTTCTTAATTGACAAGGCACCCAAGTAACTAGGCAAGATCTTGAACCCCAGTGCCTACTCTTGCAATTTTGATAGGCAGACTGTAAGGAGGGAGCAACCGATTTCCATCAGAACACAAGCAAACAGGCTGAAGAGCAGAATGTTCATAACTAAGTAAAATGCGCCAAATACTGAGCTATCATTAGTTGAAGGCAAACCTTCAAATGCTTTGAAATCCCAAGCCTTCCACATCAACAGCTGCAAGTAAGCCATTTTCTCCCAATTCCACAACAAATCCAACACCAGTGAAAAATCAATACGTGTGTTTCAGTAGTCAGAGTTACAAATTCTCACAGAAAGAAGTAGTATTATTATAAAGTCCTTGTGCAAAGCAAACAAGTGGGTCAGAAACTATTTAACCACCAAACATACAACAATTATTGAGGAAAACTGACAGCACAGGAAATGTTTCTTTGAAATTGAAGTGAGGTACTGGAAAAGAGAGTTGTGCAAAACAAATGGTTTGATCAGTCTTTGCCATTGGGGCTCAGTTTTCCTCCTCTATACTTCAGGTGTCAAAGCCTAAACAAAGAATAATAAAATCTATTTGATGGGTTCCCATCAGAGCCACAGAAATACTTGTGACTAGCATTGCCCATTATTGTTCTCTATCAGAATTGTAGTATGCTAAATCCAATGCATGCAAACAATAGGGTGGATTCTATTTCCATGCAAAAAACCCCAATTCATTATGCTGACTGCACACCGTGTGAGATGGAGGGGAGTGAGAATCAATGAAAAGCAGGGATGTTTGATTATATGCAGAGATTTAACTGCTGACACAAACACGTATCTCTTCTAAATCAGAAGCATGTAAAAAATCAGGTGTACAAAAGGCTTCAATTTATCTTTTGAATCTTTCCTGTAGTGACGAATAACAATAGAAGTGACAGTGTCTGGCAACATATAGATTATAAAGGAGCAACTACAAACACTAACATTTCAAGAGCAAAGAACAGGTTTTCAGTGTTTCTTTACTAGCAAAGAACACAGGAAAACAAAATTACAAAGACCTTTATATAACCGAACTGTATTACACTTGATGGCAATAGCTTCCACCTTTACCATATTTTCAACACATCCCAGAGGTGAGAAGTAGTGATCTAACACCTAAAATATGGAATAGAGACAAGTAATAGACACTTGTCTGCTGCATCCATTTATTGTTGCAGTAATATAATAGACAACACCACAGAAACCATAAAATTGCAAGATCTCCTCCAGGAAAAGATGCATAATGCCATAGGAAAACTCATTCACAGTATTTTATTTACCTCCCAGTTATTCCTAGAATCCCCAAATACCACTAGTTCAGGCACATGCAGAAGTGCATAACTGGACCCCAATTCACCTGGTGGATGGTGGAAAGGGGGAAGTAACACCTATATGGCCTTTTCCCAGTGAAAAAGAGTCTTCATCCTTAAAAATATCCTAAAAATAGTCCATTCTCTTCCAGCATATCTAATCCTGCCTAGACAGGGAAAACTTCAAACTGAAATTTCTGCAGTCTAAATAACATCTCACATCTTCCATCATAGTCCTACAATCTGCAGCAGAGATATGAAGTCAACCAACCAGGAGAGTGCAGACATAAAATCCCAAATTGCACATTTATCAAATATCACCCCTACTCTTCCTTTGTCTTTCATGTGGAGAATAGTTAAAAGCCCATACTAACAAAATTATGCGATTTTTCTTGAAAGTATGAGGTGAAGGGGTTAAATATGGCTTCATTTTTTTTCGTCATGTCTGCCCCTCAAACAGGAACAGAGACTCCTTACTAAGGAACAATCATCATTTTGCAAGCAGAGACAAATAGATATTGTAAAGGTTACTTTGGAGGCTGGTCCCTTTTGGAAGAAAAAATTTTTAAAAAAATCCAGAAAACTCAGTGTCCCATTCACATTTCTTAATATTCTGTATCTAATAGTGAAAAAGCTTCCATCCCTTTAAAATCTGAATAAAACCATATTAAACAAACCAGCCTCATATGTGTTTTCTAGCACAGCTGAAGTGTTTTCACATTGGCTTCAGCTCAACAGAAACACATCAAAAGTGAAGAAGCCAAACAGAGTAGTAATACATTGAGCAATTTCCAGTAACAAATAATCCCACAGTGGTTTGGTTTTGGAGTGTTCAGAGACAAGCAATTGACAAGAACTGAGAAATATCTTATTCAAACCAACAGGATTTCTAGGCTGAGCTAGATCTGGGCTAAGCTCTGACTACAGCCCTGCTTCTCAGGGTCCTTGGGTCTAATCCTTTGCTCACTTTATCTTTGTTGGCTCAGATTTGCTAGCAGTTTGCTGCTTTGTTCTGGTTTTAAAAGACTTTGAAGCTGGAACAAGCACTAATTAGAACATTTCCAGTGAAACGGGTTAAAGTTTTCACCTGGAAGATATCCAAGATACAGTGGGATAAGTTTCTAGCTAAAGCAGCTGAAATTAAAATCTTGGCTTTTCAAAATTGAAAATGGGCAACTTCTGTGCAATTTTGTCGTGTAGTATCATCAAAACACTCCAGTCTTGTTCTAATATGAAAAAAAAAAAATAAAAGGACAAAACCTGCAAACCCAAAAAACTGCTGAGAATCAGAACTGTTCCCTCTGTTCATTTTTTGAAAAATACTCAAGATACTCAAGAGTGTATGAAAATAAACTGCCTTGTTATTATAATTTTGAGGGGGTAAAGAAATGAAGGAACCCATTAAATCATTACTTAGACACTTGTTCTGCACTGCAAGTACAGAAACTGAAAGCTACTTTCAACAGCTCTTGAATTCTAAATCCTTAGCTAACACTTTGAAGTAGGACCTCCAGGACTACATTGTTTGATGTCATCCGAAAGCATGGCAGCAGCATGTTGTGAGGATGTAGCAGAGAGGGCCTCACACCAGCACACAGATGTTCTTATGCCAGAGACATCACTAGACACATGTGCTGTATCAAAATAAGGATAAAAGGAAGTATTAACTTGGGACCTTTCTTTGTTTCTTTCCTGCTTTATATCTTCCTCTATAATTTGCATAGAACTAGTTATGGGCTTTTTGAAGTAAAAGATCTTTTTGAATCAGGTCTTATGGGCTTTGCCATATATCCATTTCTTCGGACTTTAAGCCAGGCTCCACATTAGCTCAGTCACCACTTAAATATAATTGCCTAACAATCTGGAAAAGTACCAACTATATGCAATAAAAGCACAAGCATAAGAAATATTATTACTTCCAAACATAAATCAAATACCAGAGATCATTCCCCATAGTGCTGGAAGAGTATGTGTAAGAAAAGAATGATACATCCCTCAAAAATTACTGTCCTCATTTATTAAATCCTCCAGACATATGTCATAGACCTTGTCTGTCACTAATCATCTTCTTTTATGTTCCTTAATGTAACATTGCCAGATAGTCAAAGTTTCCAGTGGAGACACTGGCATGCTTTTGTTCCTGATGTACCAAACCACATGTCCATCAGAAATTCACAAATCCCATGGAAGTGCTTACATTTGAAAACCAAACTCAGAGTCTGGAGATCAAAACAAATAATGAGCACATATGACAGTGTCTTTGCCACATTAAGTGATTTTATCATATCCTTTGATTAAAAAAGAACAGTGAGATCTGACACTGCGGGTATTTTGTAGCACATCACCTGCGAAACACGGTTTAAAAAGCTGCATTTAGAAAAACACTCCAGATTTTGCAACTTCTTTGAATTAATGCTGCATCTAGAAATTCTCTATAATCTATACATACTGCTAGTACCATAGACATGGGTAGGAATGGATCATAATATACCGAGACTTGCAATAAAAAGACCAAAGACACAACTTCAATTTGACACAGGAAGAAGAAAAAAAAAATCCATAGCACTGCCAGTGCCTTAGTCCTGCAGGAGTGCCAAGAACTTATTAATTGGGATCCCCAGGTGCTCCCAAGCAGCTGCCCATGCTGTACATTACAACACAAACTACAGCTCCCCCATGGTCTCTGCCAGACTTGGCAAATAGAACAGAAAAGGAGAAAGGATTTTGTCTCCTGATCTCAAGATCTGTACAGCAGGTTAACTCAGCAATACACCCAACCATTCCCACAAACAAACCAACCTCTATTAATTGCTAAATTTGAAACTTCACAAAAAGATTAACACTGTCATCCTGGCCGTCACTGTGGCTGAAGGCAGACACCCTTGCTCTGTATGGCTACAGGTGATAGAACTCTTACACTTTTATTCCATTACTGACTTGTGATATGATGAACACAGACTATCAGAGTTCAGGTCAGGATTTCACTGCTTTTCACCTCCCATTTCCCCTCAAGTCCTCATCTTCTCAGAACACTGTAACTGCTGACAAGACTTTGTTCTGCAGTTTCTACTACACATATATAGTTCAGTAAATACTTGTATATTCTCAGACCTTTATTCTCCTGTTTGTACTTATTGATTTCAATTCTGCTCTATTAGTGTTGTCTTGCAACTGAGTTATTGGTATGAAGTATTTTAAACTCATCTGTGTTAAAGAACCATAGAAAAGTAAACTACACTCCCTTAAAAGCTGGATGGTTTTATGTATTCACAAATGAATTTTCTGCTAAATAAAATATGAAAAGCATCCAGTAAAAGTAATGCTGGGAAAATTAATCCCATTCCACCAAAAATAACATATTCAAAAGTTAAAAATAAAGTCTTTCAAGAAAAATAATCTAACTGGGGGTACATCTTCCCCCCTTTGTATTCATGAAGTTCGAACTTTCTCTGTAGGTTTAAATCTCTTCCCACTCGTCTTTTCTTTTTCAGCCAGAAAACCAACAGCACTAATGTCCCAGTGAAGAGGAATGACTCACCAGCAAGTGCTGAGTCACAATCACACCAAATACACTCTTACATCTTGATGGAGCATCAAATTCAATAGCTTTGCTTAGTCACTTGAGCTTGCCCTAATTCCTATGATTCACTCAATTTCAAAATTTTGATTTCTGATTTCTTGTTTTTGCTTGCAAGATATATTCAGTTGTCTAACTCTTATACAACTCTTAAAGCAGAATTGTAGCAAGCCATCGCTAACCCTCAGGTCCTGGGCTTCAGACACAAGGTGTGTCATCAAATCCAAGCGGCCAATATGCCACAGGGCACATTGGATTAATTTGGAAGTGCTGATCTCCCACTCCTTGCACATCTACAAAGAATTCCAGCTGACATCGGAAGATACATGCATTAGGATTTCATCCTGCCATGACTCATGCCAGCAACAACCTACCATCAGCTAAAAGTGTGACCTTTCTCTGGGAGGGCTCCTCAGCCTGACAAGGTAAGACACAAGAAGCGAGTGCTCAGCAGTTTATGCAGAGGGTGAGGTATTTCACCCTGATTAAACGAGCCAGTGTTGGACTGACAGATTTCCGATTCCTTAGTCATTTCGGTTTGTTACCTTTTGTTCTGTCTGAAGGTAGATAAAGCAAAATTACTTTATCCAAGTGTTTATCTTTTCATCCAACTACTTATATAGAGAAGAAGCAAAGTTTGGCCTGAATTCAACTAAAGTAATAAATTTATTTCTCTTCACAGAAACTGACAACAGTGTTTTATCTAATTACTCCAAGCATTTCAGCCATAATCCAGAGAAGTTCTCTAAAAGGTTGCAGGCAGGCTAGCGTGGGGGGATGAAGAAAACTCATCACGGAGAGAGGGAAGGGCAGACTGAATAGGTTTCTGATGACTACCACGCTGCAGTACCTACAGGAGGCAATTATCACTACACTGTTATTTATTCTTCTGTCTTCAGGCACAGTTTTTGTGCTTCTTCACTGTGCATTTCTGCAGCAGCTGCACTCATAATTGTTGTGCTGGATTAGTGGTTAATAAGCCTGTTAGCACTGAAGGCATTCAGCCAGTTAGGCACATTCAGAAAAGTTTCCCTTATGAAAAGATACAGTGAGGAAGGCAGGGGTCGTTTCTGGGAATAAAACAGACCACACAAAATCATATGGAGTTCACAAAAATCCTACAATAAAGGTTACATGTTGTTGGGCATCCGTGGACGGCAGGGACAAGGAACTCTGCAGACCTGAGATATTCTAGAAACACGTGGTTTTATTGCAAGGGCTTTGCCTTCAGCCACCAGCCTCAGCTAAAGGGATGCCCCAAAGAGAGAGGGAGAGAGAGGTAAGGGAGGTAAAAAAGCTAAGAGGGGTAAGAAGAGTGCAGGAGTCAGAGCGGTAAGAGAGCACGAGGACCTTATTACAATACATGATATCTTTTTTTGTGTTGAATATTCTAATTTACAGTGACCAACCAGCGTGAGATATAAAACCTACAAACTTTGCATGCAGCCTATGAGAACTACTATATTACCATATCATCCTGTATTCTAAACTCTAAACACTACTTTTCTCATCTACTTTTTCCCTGATGCCTTGGCAGGGTGGAGAGGGGGTACGCTCCTGGGTCCTTTTGTTTTCTGTCCTTCAACCTATCTCCAGCTAATCACTGTCTTCCTGCCTGCCATGATCACATCTCAAAGCTGGCCTTCATTTCTATTTCACTCACAGGTTTTACATCTCCAGTATTTCTTACCAGGCAATCATATTCACAAGCCCTTCCTGTCCCATTTTTCCCAACAATGTCTTTACCCTTGCTGAAGGAACTACAGCTTTGAAGCTTCTTTGGCCAGTTATTCTGACTTTAAGAATAGTCAGTAGTGGTATGAAAAAAGAAAAAAAAAAAAAAAAAAAAAACACTAAGGAAAAAAAAATTTAACATTCTGTCATAAAAATGAAGTGTAGGTCATATGTTCTCCATAGGCTGCGAGCTCTCAAGTCCTCCTCCAGGTATTTACTATGATACTACATTTTTTAAAGGCGTTCACCCTAGGTGCAAGTTCTTTTCTCTAAAAATATTGTCCTTCTCCATTATGTATTCTAATGTAAGTAAATTAAAGGCATATCTCAAACAGTCTAAAGAACTCTGCAAAAACTGCCTTTCCTACAGGTACCTGAGATTCATAAAACTATTTTGACACTATTGCTCCAGACGTCCAAGATCAAACCTAAACAGAAAGCAAAGACTGCCATGACAAAATTAATTCTAACTCTCCCACCTCCACCAAGGCTGAATTACTGAATGTCTATATCAGTGTGAGCATGAAACAAAATGCTTCAAGAGAAGAAACAGGAGATCCACCCCAAAGCAAATCATGGCTTGGTGTCTTAGCACTCACCTGATTCTGGTGACTGGTCTAATGTAGGTAGGGGATAAGCTTGAATCCAGGCCTCACACTAAAGAAAGAATGCTGTGATAGGTATAGTAAAAGCAACCTTGGCAGCTGCATGTCCTTTTAAAATTCTACTTTACTCAAAAGCTGAAAAAGTTTCATTCAAACATGACTATCTTGAAGCTTTAGACAAAAAGAACTAAATTTTTGACATAATGATTTTGTTTCTGCTTAGAACAATAATTCACCAGGAAAATACCAAGCAACTTTATCAAAAACTTCCACCTGCTTTGAATAGAAGTACACAACACCACCCTGGCCAAAGGATATGAACTTGTATTTCTAATTATCAGTGCCAGCAATGATGGGGCAGCCAATACCTCTATTCTTTTCAGAGCTTTGACATGATAAATGTTGGAGAGCTACTGCTGATATCAGAAGTGACCAGCAGGACCACAACTGGAGGGAAGAAGAGGCAGAAAATCAGGACAAAAGTAGTAAATACTATATGGATGGCGTGCTTTTATATGCCTTATTCAGGCTGTAAAAAGACACCTTCTAAAATCCTCAAATCCTATTTTTAACACTGCTGTCTGCTCATGCAGCTCAGTGACCTTGGTGCACAGCAAAAACCAATACAGTTACTGAAGACTGATTTCAATAACTTTCTGGAAAAGGTCCAAAGCAGGTTCTGCAGTCTGCATCAAAAACACCACAGAAAAAGAAAGACAGAAAGCAGCTGCTCTTAAATCTGGCATAAGACTTGCACAGTTTTCTGCAACAATTTAATTACTATATATTTTCTGTGGGCAGGTGTCCTGGTTCCAGCCAGGACAGGGTTATTTTTTTCCAGTATGCAGGAGGGGGCATGGCCAGGTTATTCTGTACCACCTCACATCACTGCCAGGGCACAGAAAAAACTCTCTTCCAGGGAGAAGTGGTTCCTTCCCTGGCACAAGTATTTTCTATTATTGATTGTATTTTCCATTGTTTCTTTTCTTGCACCCTCTGTCATTAGTACTGTTGCTGTTACTGTTTATTTTCTTGTCCCATTCCTGTTTCCAGTAAATTGTTCATATCTCAACCAATGATCTTTGCCTTTGGGCCTCCAATTCTGCTCTCCATCCCAAAGCGAGGAAGGCAAGGGCAAAAGTGGGGGGAACATGCAGCAGCTGGTTGTGGTGGGAGCACTTAATTGGGGAATACCATTCCTGAACCATGACAAGACTGAGACTGTCAGGCAACTACACCCCACCTGCTACTTACCATGGCTACAACTGGGGTTAGCAAAGAACTACCACATTTCTATTCTTGCATCAAACAGTACAATGTTTGCTTAACTACAATTTATTCTAATCAATGGAAGGGCTTTATTTCTGAGTTGTGGCATTTTTACCATTATTGTCAAGGGAAAGTTCTGCAATGCTAGTGTTTTGTTTTTTAAAACACTCCATTACTAAGTATTCGCTGGTTTAAATATAGTTATCCATTCAGCTACCAAAATATTTTATTCTACCACTGGACCCATGAAAGCAAAGAAAAAAAGAAACAACTCACACCAACCAACACTGATAATCTATGCAGTAGCCAAGTGTACCAGGATATTAGTTTATACACAGAAATGAGGATCTTCTTATTCAGAATACAAATCTCTTCAAGCCTTAAGCGCTCCATCAGGAGTCTTGGACTGCACCTCTCTGCACACAATTTAAACTGTTTTCTGCTGGATGCCAAATATATATTCACAGAGACAGAGCATAACTAAAACAAATATCAAGGCACAAACAAAACCAGACTTTAACCAATGATTGAACAGAGCCAGTTCAGTCTCTTCAGTGATAGAAATGGTCATGATGTCTCTTCATATCCCATTGGAAGCTATTTAAACAACGGTCTTTTCATATCTTTATTCACCCAGATCTTTCTGTGAAATATTTACCCATGACCAAGTGGACTATATCGCTTATTTGCGATTGGTCAAGTAGTGCTTTTTGTGTTCACTAGATGCGCAATGTTTGCAATGAGCTTGAGGTAAAGAAGCTTCTCAAAATTCTAGAGAATAAAATCTGGAAAGATCAAGGTTCACCAGTCCATTAGCAGGGGGAGAAGGAAAATTTATAAAAAAAATACAAAACAACACAGCTATTTAAGATTTCAGGCCTGGCTTCAGAGCAAACTCCTTCAGAAAGATGGACCAACAAGACTTTAGAACAAGTCCGAGAGATGTGACAAATCAAGACTTCATTATGATGCTCACGTCAGACCCTTATCAGATGTGGCCATCTAGGAGAAAAGGCACCATTACAGATAAGGTCTAAAACCTGTAGTTCATTCCCTTTAAAACTGTCAGAATTACAATACTAAGTACTCATCATTATTACTGGGGGCTTTCTGTACTGCATTTATTTTAAAAGACAAACAAAACAAGTAAACACCAAGGGGGAAAAATATAACAACAACCAAACAGAAAAACCCAAATCAAAGAAAATAACTTAAATAGGAACTCGTATTTCTGAATCAAATCACAACTTTAAATGGTGTAAAAAGGAATCTCTTTCTTTCTATATGGCCTTTTAATGAGTTTCCAAATTTTATCTTTTTGTCATCAGACTTTTCTTTTCAGGCTTTCGTGGGCCAGAGGAAAAAAGACATTTCTCAAGCAGAGACAGAGTGATGTCTAACCATGTCAGCTGATTGGCAGAATTCTGACAGATGTCACATACATATTAGCAGGTAGGAGATAGGAATTAGGGGGGAAACAAAAGTCAGGATGTTCTTTTTGAAGTAATTACCAAGAATATTGCAGCCAAAACTAACATTTTTTTTTATCTGCCCATTTATCACCTCCCTCAAGTTTTCTGTCAAGAGAGACTGCTGCGCATTTTGCAAATTTGCAGTTTGGTTTATTTTACTTAAATGGGAAGCAAATGCTACACTTAAAGAGATATCACAGAAAAATAGACAAGATGTCCCTACTCTTTTATTCTTGAAGTTGTATCTTGACTATGTCCTTTCTCTTGACCTGTCAATATCCACAGAATTCACAGAGTAACTAGGCTGGAAAAGACCTTCAAGATCATTGAGTTCAACCCATGCCCTAAAAACAAATATCAGGCAGAGAAGAGTAATCTGCGAAGGAAGCATTGCTGCAAAACTGAGGTCTTCTTGAAATAGTTACTGTAAGTGAATTGCTGGTTAGAAAAGTTTTATCAGTTCTGAGTCCACAGCTTCTCTTCCCCCCCGTTTTATTTTTCCAAATAATAATGAAGAGTAGCTAATTATAAATTGCTACATGTCTTGCATAACAACAAAGAAAATAATAATTAAAAAATCTTAAATAAAAATATGCTTAATGACGTGCTGTAAGCACAATGTAGCCCAAGGCCAGGAGTTTCATCATGATTTTACTTTGCAAGTATAAGATCACTTATATTTTTCCACACATTTGCCCCTGCATGCTCATCTTTCCCATGTTTTGAGATCAGCATTTATCACAAAAATTCAAACGTTACTGCATCTTCCAGCATGGACTCCATTGTTTCACCTTATATTAAAACAATATTAAAACAACATCCTGCCATCCTTCTTTAGGATAAAATAACATAATATTGCTCTTGCTTTCTGCAACAATGATAAAACCCTTTTTTCTTTTGATTCTGTGCTTGTTCCCTTTTATGCTCCAGATAACTCATTAAAACTTAACATGTTCTGTACTCAGTATAAACCTAACAGTCCAACTTTTCTTATTTCTCTACCTTCACTGTAGGTTAAAATATTACACAGTTAAACTCCTAAATACACTCTAGGCACCACCTAACTCATTTTTACAACAGTGCCAATGAATCCAAGTGCAACCACACTACAAATTCAGAATCCTTCCAATCCAGCAAATAAGAAGGGTGTTTTTCCACAAACAGTTCTAGACAAGAGGCAAAGGATCCCAAATCTTGCATCTTCAGCATCATGAAATAATTTTTTCCAGAATCAACATAAAGGTCCTTAAATATCTAGAGGGCACTTGATTTTTTTTTTTTCCTCCCCACAATTAAAGTTTTCCACTGAGAGGGAAAGAGAGAAAATCTTAGTTTAGGACTAAAACTTTAGGACTAAAAAACCTAAACAAATAGAAAAAAAACCCAAAAAAAAAAACCAAAAAAAAAAAAAAAAAAAAAAAAAACACAAAACAAAACCAACAACCAGCAAAAGTGACTATCTTTTGTAATAGAAAAAGTCCTAGAAAGAGTGAAGCACTACTTGAATACTTTTCCCAGTGCTGAAGATGCAACAAAAAACAAATACAGCCACAACAAACCAAACCCACAGGGGGAAAAGAAAAATAGATAGGAACATTCTTCCCAGAATTTTGAAATTAGAGAGGCATAACACAGGCTTTATTTTTCTGGCCCAACTGGAAGCAAGAAATACAAGAAGAAATTTTGAGTTAGGTAGTTTGTGTGAAACACCCAACTCAGTTTGGTACATGTTAAAGAAAAAGGTATTTATGTGAATATTGAAAATAAAACCAATAAAAAACACTTATGGGCTAATTGCACTGCTTCTATCACCCTAGAAGGATCCATTGCTGTTTATGTCACTACATTATTGCTCTCAACATGAAAGAGCAGCAACTCTTCGAGCCACCACCTAAAGCTGCGGTGGATACATTTTGTAAGTAACCAGGACAAAATCTGATGAATAGCCAAGTTACAGCAGCCTGAAAGAAGAGCAGTAATGATGACAATTCTGATGACAAGGAGACATCACTGGCAGGAGGAAATGTGCCATCATGTCACTTTCCAGCTGGGCTCTTCAGACAGTGATGCTCCTAGATTTTCTCTTGTACACAAGGTGCCATTGAGTTCTCTGATCTAATTGCTCAACCTAAGTAAAAAAGCTGATGGAGTATTTCAGCTTTTCTGTTCTCCAAGTTATTATAGAAGCATTTCAATATGCTTCAATAACAGAAGGCTATTTGCATTATTCCTGTTTCTTGTTCACCCCCAGATTTAACTGTTATTCTGATAAATCTGTTCTGCAGCTATAACAAATGGCCCAGTTACAAAAACTCCTACTTTACTGCAGGGGGCAAAACATGGCCTCTTATTCAGAAGTTGCTGTAAACACACCAGTACAGCATGTAAAACATTCATAAAATCATAGAATTATGACAGCTGTAAAAGACCTTTAGGTTCATCGAGTCAAATTGTTAACTCAGCACTACCAACTCCACCACTAAACAATGTCTCCAAGTACCACACCTAGATATTATTGAAACGCTCCCAGGGATGGTGATTCCACCACTTCCAAAGCCTGACCAATATCCCATCCAAAACTCCCCTGGAACAACTATATGTTTGAGACCTCTTTAGATAAAGATATACATCACCCTCACATAACTTTCACTTCCAACTTTCACACTTTTTACTTTTCTTCAGCAGATCATCCATCAGTCAGTCATAGCAGGTAGCAAAAGTCCTTGATCTTTCATGAACAAGGTAAGATAGCAGCAGTCAGTAAGTTTTGGGCAGAAGAAACTGATATCAAAAACAAGCTTTCTTTTTTTTTTCCAAAAGAAAAACCTATGAACTACATTGTATAAAGAAAAACCTGATAGTGTTTTCTCATGTCCACAACAGAAACAAAGTGCTGGAAATTTTTCCAGAGACCATCTAGCCTGTCTTAAACATGGATTATTTATAGCTAGAGCAGTATGTACCAAATGGCTAGTTCAACCCACTTACAGGAAGTAACCATTTCATATAATTCAGAATATATTTATACAGTATGAATGACAATGAGAAGAAGGCAACAAAGCTCTAAAAGAAATGGGGTCTTCAGAGTTAGACCATCAGGTGATATTCAGGGACAGGATTAATGCTTGCATTTCTGGAGGCTGAAGAGAAGAGCTGACAGAGTTGACAGGTATTTTCCATTCCAAAACAGACCCATTTTTTTTCTCCTCCAGTGCGGCTCCTTTATTCTCTAACTTACTCATTGGAAAAACAGAACTTTCTGAGGTGACTAAGATGTCAGTCTGATACTTCTGGCACTCCAGCCCCCTCTTAAGTTTTATCTGGAGTGGGAGGAGCAGCTTGGGATGGTGATAAGGAAGACAAGCAGTAGCAAATTAGGTATAGAAAACTAAATGTTCTGCTAAAATACCAAAGTCTGTGCACAAAACCTTTTTCAAGGAAAACCAGAAAATCTACTTACTCTAGAAGGACTTGAAATTCTTGGGTTTATTTTTCATTTACAAGCAAGAATCATAGAAGGCAATATTATTTGAAAATACACAGATTTCATAAAGCTGGTAGGGAAAGAGACAAAAGGAAGTGGATTTTCCCTTCTTACAAAATTTTCCCTCATTTTCCCCATCCCAGTCAAAAACTCTACAGCAGCCAAGCCACTTGGATTTCCATCAGCTCTAACATTGCCACATGCAACAAAGCAAGAGGCTTGGACTGGCCCAAGAGCTTAGAGAGGTACATTAGGACACTCAGCTTTCCTCAGTGGCATAGAGATATCATGCAGCAAAAACAGAAAGTGGGACTGACTTTGGAGAAGAATTAAACCAGTGGAAACTTTCCTACATAAATGCAGCTGCAGATGAACTTTCGTCAGCACCACCAAAGGGGCACTCTCACAGCTGCTAAAAGAAAATGGATCTCTCCTCATTTTGTGTCACAGAAGAAGCAGCTGTTGAAAGACAGCCTATGCCAGTCAAGCCCATCTGCTCACCACTCACTGCAGAAGGGCACACACAGTGAAATACAGAGAGAGAAATCAAGGGATCCACACAGGCCATCCTTTGCTGCAGTTATCACAGAGACTCTTGTCTCTAGACCACAAAGCAGGTCAGAAATCACTTTGGATCCTTTACTTACAACCATTGCCATACAGGGCATTATGTTCTTACAGAGATCTTGCTGTCCATACAACCCCAGACTAAAGGAAATCCTCAGCAAACAGCTCTTGTCCTACAAGGTAGCATCTGAGCTCAGGAGAGAGCACAGCAAGTGAAAACAGGTTTTTCTGCTGTCACCTTCCCAAGGCTATCTGTACCTCTCACCAGGAGCAGCAGGGTCCTTCATCCACACTAAGTACTGTTTGAGAAAATCCACACACAGTTCTGGATCCTGAGCAGCCTCTCCCCCAGCTCCTCCTTTAGGCTCTGCCACCATCCAGCATCTCTCCTGAGGTGTGTAGCAAACATCCACACAGAGTGACCCCATCACACAGAGTGACCCCATTCTCAGGAGACTCTGAGGAGCCAACTGGGTCCACGGGATGACAATCCAACCTTCCCCCCAGGAAGGTAATATTGAGTACACTTCTCCAGTGAGACAACAAATTATGGTTTTCACTGGAGATGATGATTCTGGAGACACGACCCCATGCTACAGTGAATGACTTTGCACAAGCTTTCATGCAAGCTGTCCAGAGGCTTAGTTTGCAGATGAATGCACTAGTATAAATGCATAATTAAGTCTCCTGTATACATAAAGAATTAACTCTTCCCATAGGCAAGTAGCCCAAAACTCCTAAAGAACAAACATGATTTACTTCATGAAGCTGCCTTGCTTCTTTTCTCACGCCTCTCTCAGAAATGCTGGGGTTCCTTCAAACTTTACTTCTAAAATGCACAAACTATTTTGTAAACCAAAACTAATATATTTTCCTCTCCCCATCCCCAATGAATTTAGCCTCTATCAGATAACAAGGACTCTGAAAAGAGTCCTATCTTCCAGTCTGAGCAATTAATCATCTTAGTAACAGCAGACTGGAGAAAGTCAAAGAACACATTGCATGAAGGAAAATCCTATATTTTACCATTTCTCCCTTTGGAAAACAAAGAAAAAGAGCTAAAAAACCAAAACCCAAGCCAAACCAATGAACTCTGAAACAATGCATCTTCAAAGGTTTTCTCAGCTATCAAAATAGCAAAATGTACTGAATGATTAATAAATGTGTTCTGCGGCCAGAAGGATGAACTGCTAAAGGCAGCTCCCATTTTGTGCACTAGTTTCTTATAAAGCCTTATTTAACTTATGTTAAGTCAGGACATCTTTTTATACACTTACATAAACATACAACTATTGCTTGAATTGATACCCAATACTAAATCATCAAGAACTCCAACCGGCCACCAAAAACACCCCACCCTGCAACATTCCTGTTGCACCAGGCAAGCTCACTGAAATAAGCTGTTTGCTAAAAGGTTGTTCAGGGAAGACCATTGTCACTACTTAATAGCTGATACGGACCATTGAGTAGGCAAAGCATCTATGCTCTGCAGAGTGAAAACTGCTTATCTGGGACAGATCTATTAGGCTGTGCAGCTTCATTGATGGGAATAAAGTTAGAGACATGACAGTACCACTGAGGATATTAGCTCATAAGGGAATGAGGCTAAAAGATTACTGTAGTAACAAATAGACTGTTAAGGCCTGGAAAGCCTATTATTTTTCCCATTCCTGATTTCTTAGCACTGTTGTTCCAGTGCTAATTACCTAATTAAAGGAGCTGTGTGATATTAACAGCACATCTACGTCTCATGAAGAGCTGAGAAGGCTGAAGATTAAAAACACTTAGCCTCTTGCCATCTTCGGGACAATGACAAAGCAACATTTGCAAAAGAAATAACACAGTCATTGTTTTAAAAGTCCCTAAATTCTCCAAGAACATCAAGTTTGTAACCCACTGACAAATAGAGCACCTGTGATTAACCCCCCAGCCTCACAACACCAAGCAAATGGCATTTATAGTGAAACACAAAGTGTAAGAGGAAGAGAAGAAGCAACATTTCATGGGGAAACAGGCAATGCCTCTGTCATTTTGGGTATCACATACCATGATTCACAGTGTCAGCACACAAGTACAAGTTTCTAGTTAGCAACTTGCAAACAACAGTTAGGAAAGTCTTATGGAGTATATAGTGTTCTCTATTGGCAGCAGGGGATCAGGGATCCTGGAAGCAAGATTATTTCACAGATGTAAAACAGCAGCAGAACTTGGTGCACTGCTTGGACTTTAAACAGTGTGTTGGCACTTTTCACAAGTGATACAAGACTACTAAAATATGTTCCTTAAGCTCACAACATCAACCTCATTACAAGTTATGACAATTTAAAAAAACAACAGCTCATGTCTTACCACCAACAACCAAAAATGTCTTTGCTACAAGACATTTTAAAAATTTTCCAACAAATAACATATTACTAAGTCTTACAAACAATTATTCTAGCCAATCACTAAAAACACACATATACCTATTTCAAACAATACTTACTCATATACTTTCTATTAACAATACACAATACTCCATTATTAAGCTTAAAACCTTCTACTATCTTACTAAACATGTTTTTCTACAATCTTAAAGTCTATCTTAGCCAAACCTAAAAACTCAAAATATTATTTCATATCCTTACTTACTATACTATTATATCTTTTCTTCTTTCAAGATTTACAACAACAACTAACTCTAAGTTCTCTACTCTTTCTAACTGGGAGACGTTCCTTGAGCTTTATTGCAACAGCAGCCTCATTACAGACAATTAAAAGATGGCAACAGCTCACATCTTGCCAGTACAGCCAAAGATCTCTTTGTTACAGGGCATTTTAAAAGTTTTCCAGCTGATAACATATTGCTAAAGCTTACAAGTTGTTCTAGCCAGTCACTAAAACCACATGTACACCTGCTTCAAACAATGCTTGTATGGTTTCTTTTAACAATACTCCACATTAAGCATAAAACCTTCTACTATCTTGCTAAGCATATTTTTCTGCAGTCTTAAGGTCTATCTTGGCCAAGCCTGAAAATTCAAGCTATTGTTTCATGTCCTTGCTTGCTGTACTATTGTGTATTTACTTCTTTCAGGCTTTGCAGCTGCAGTTAGCTCTAAGTTCTCTGCTCTTTCTGTTTCTGAGACCTGCTTTCGCAGCTTCTTACCTTTACTATTTCCCACAACATAACATTCCTTAACTGGAGATCTGAGTGAGAACTCCATGCAGAGAAAGCACGAAAAGCCTTCTGGTTTGAACATGTCTCTGGCAGTGTGACTGGGTTAAAAAGTGGGTTGAGTCTTCTAAAGCAGTTACATTTTTTTAAAGAAACAAAACAACAAAAAACAAACCAGTAGTGTTATAAGCACTTTATTCCTATCCACTTTGTACCAAAATGATCAATATCAGCTTATTCCTCAAGCTTGGCCTAGTTCATCAGATTCTACTAATGATACTGAGTGGCTTAATTTTCAGATGTTCAATTAGCATTATCTTGAAAGAATAAATCTTTTTTATTGTAGGCAAAGCAGTAATTGAACATTTATAGAGAGTAAAGAATGTAATACAGGTGCCCTGATGCATAAAATTGATGTATGCCACTTTTATAATTGCTTTTGAAAATATTGGCCTCAATGTTGAGAAAAATAAGCAACCATCAGGACAGTTGAACACATTCTTTTAGCCAAACTTACAAATTTTTCTCACTTTACACTCTACCATTCTCTTCTACTCCCAGTCTTCTCTTGCCTTGTCAACACCCCTTCCAAAATATATAGTCAACATTACCCACAAAGTTGTTCAAACAAACAAAATCACAGTACTTGGACAGCTATTGATCCCATCTTTATAATTTTTAGATTGTGCTCAAGAACCGAGAAATGGTTTTCCTTTGATTGTTCCATGGCCAATAGCACGCTTCACATACTAAAGGACTGATGCAAGTCATCATAAAATATTTCCTTGAATTTCTTAAATACTGTGGAATTTTTCATTGTGTAACCACAAAACCATTTGAGTGCATAAATAGTCAATTCACAGCAGAGAACTATACTTTCAGTTTTATACCTGCTCATAGGTATACATTCTGCCTTTATGAATGTCAACTTAAAACTTCAAACCAAATCCTTCCAACAACTTGCCCCCCAATATTTTTGAAACATACTGCAGTAGCTGATCCTTCACACCAAATGTTTTCAAGCACAGCATCTAAAAGCTGCATTAAAGGTCTGCAACTTACCAATTTAGCCATGCTAAAGAATGTTTTCAGAGCTATTATTCACAGTACTCCAATGAAAATAGCATTTCTTAGACAATATTCAAATTAACCAGAGACTCTTAGTCCTTAAAGCATGACGACCTCTGGTTTAAAAGACAACCAAGTTGGAGCACACTGGTATTTCAAAAGGTCCAGCTGCAGGTGACCTTAAAAAGCTCCAAAATATTTTGGTCAAGCATAAAAGACTAGATTTGTCGTAGTATTAGTCTGCACTCAATAGGGTAGACAAGATTTAATCTAACAGCATATTCAACCACTGAGCAGAATAGCTGCTTATTTACTCCCAAACACATCGTTTTGAACATTGCAGCAGTTATAGTTGGATCCAAATTCTGCGGCTGAGATTATGAGATTACCAGGC
Organism: Zosterops lateralis; assembly: GCF_965231275.1. Classification (NCBI taxonomy): domain Eukaryota; kingdom Metazoa; phylum Chordata; class Aves; order Passeriformes; family Zosteropidae; genus Zosterops; species Zosterops lateralis. The sequence goes on from NW_028154586.1 coordinate 122,502, forward strand.
TTCGACATCCACTTTCACAGAAGAAAATATTAAATCAACTCAAGCAGGTAATCTGTGTCGGGAGCCAAAGACTTTGCTGGAAGTCACAAACCCCAAAATCTATTTTTCCAAGCCGAGGGCTCCGCAGGATAGTTTTTCTGACTCCCCATCTACCGGCCAAATCCCGTCACTGTCATCACTCGATTTCGATACTTGAGTGGTTCTCAGTCGTAAAACAACCCTTGAAAGATCACAGATTTCTGCGAAGATCATGAAAGCAATAAGAAAAGGAAATCTATTTTCAGGATTAAACCAGCTGCTAGTGTGCTCTCACCTCTACTGCAAAAGGGTACCCAAATGAAAGGAAATAGAAATCACTTAGTTCAACCATTAAAATAGTAGCGCTTCCTAACCCTAACCCCAACCCCTGCCCTCCCGCCCGACGAACAAACAAAGAAAAAAAAGGAAAAAAATAAAAAGAATAGCGCATGGTTAATGGAAAACATTATCACTCTTATTTTGCTTTTTCATGCATTTAAAGCTTATAACTCTTATTCATACCAAACCAGACAAAATCAAAGCAAGCAAATAGGTCCTCACTATACCATCAAGCTGATAAGCATCAACCTGTACATACATGCTATCAGTAACACCAGTGACTCATAACTGGATCTTCATAGCAGAAACAGATCACTGGTAGGCTTTCCCCAAACAAAACACTATGTATTTCCCTCTACCTTGCTGATATTTGGAAAAAAAGTTTCAACTCAATCTGTCTTAAAGTGTATAGCAACAAGAACAGCAAAAAACATGCAGTTCATCTTCAGGAAAAGTCACTGAACACAGTAAATTTCTTCTTTCATCTTTATCAGGTCATTTACACCCATATCTGTCCTTGCCTATATTTTACCAGGCTCTAAGTCTGCCCACACTCTTGTCTATAGTGTCCCCGTCATTCTTCATTGGAAAGAAAGAAGCCAAAACACTAGACCAGTTCTCTGCCTGCTTCTCTCTGACACATCCTAAGATCTCATCTCCTCTGCTTGGAAGGGACATAAGTTCAAAAGGGTAAGCTTCGGAAACAAAGTGAAACTTCTCAAAATAAAGAAACTCGTATAGAACTTAAGATACATTATTAGAAAGAAATCATACATCTTGAATGTATCTAAGAGCTTGGTTTCTAATTTCAAGAGGGCAAAAGACATGGTTCAGCTGGATAGCATCAACAGAACCATTACTTTTTTTTTTTTCCCTAGGAAGAAATATAAGGATCCATTGATTCAGTGAAACACATGGTCACATTCAACACCTTTGGTAGTCTTCTCTAACTCCTAACTAGAAGCACCCTCAGGCAGAATAAATTAAAACGAAATGGCTCTGTCAAGTGCACAAATAGACTTTCCTGTACCTAAAATGAGGGACCTAGAAATGCTTTTGAACTTACAGTAATGATTCTGTAACTGTACATGTCTGTAGCAGAACAGATTGGAGGGAGAGGGTTCAATTCTCCCTCACTCTTGACCCTCACTTTTCTTATGATGAGAAGCACAGAGAAGAGGTAGCATATGCTCTGGCCTTGTTCTGGAAGAGTCTGGGTCAGAACACACCACAAGACAAGACACTAAACAGTTGCACTGTAGCACCAGGATGTTCAGGGAGGAGAACAGAGTGACAAGGCCCAGAAAGATCATACAGCTTTTTGCTGGCACACAAGAAATGCTGGATCCTGATGGCTAGTGTGCTCCATTGCTTCCTTGCTAGGTACCTAGAGAAAGCTTTGTGAATACTTTCCTCTCTCTCCCACAAACCATCCATACCAGCAGCTGATCACAGCGACCAGAACTTCGCTTGTGTTAAAGCAAAAATACTTAACGCTCACATGCAGATGCAAAGAGAAGCTAGTCCAGGCCATCCATAAGAGCTCAAATTTTAAAAGAGTTGCATCTTCCTCTGTTACTTTGGCCACTAATCCAAGCAAAATACAAAGTTAGATAAATTACTGGTCTTCCTCAGAAAGCCAAGATCCATATTCCTCAAGATCTACATTACAAATGGACTGTTTTTACCTCAGAACAAGGGACTAAATACTCTTCCTACACACACCAATTGCCACTAAATTACCATGAGATCTACTCCAACCCACACAAAAATCTATTTGTATCCTCACTGCAGTTTTGGCAGTACATCAATTACTTTGACAACCCTCACAACTGTAAGAATATGTATAAACCTTGATCCAAGGATGAAATACTGCTTTCATTAGCTTAAAATAGCACTAGATAAGCAAACCTGCCAGCCATATTAGAACATTTTGCTGTTCTATTATGTTCTAGAGGAATCATCTCCTCCCTTTTATCTCTGTTTTTCTTGTCGTTTGCAGATATACACCAGAGAATACAAAAAGCCCAAACCCTGCAGTGGCCTTCTGATGCCAGCCATGCTAACTACTCACTCCAAAAGGCTTTTATTCAAATTTAGCAGCTTGCAAACATTCCCTGTCCATTTGTTAGGTGAAGGCAGAGTGAAGATCTCTTGCTCTGAACAGTTTTAAAAGGCAGACAATTGCAGACAGATAACCACAGGTAAAGCCTGTAGCCTACCATCATGCCTGAAGAACATGCTGCTGATCTGTAAAGAGACAGGAATCAGTGTCACAAAGATGCTGCCTTATGAATATAAAAGGCTCCAGGGGAGCAGGAAAAGAGGCACTACCTACATCTCCATTTTGACTATTAGAGATTATTTCTGATGCTTCTCTAGTTTGAAATACTCAATGACTGAGCACATGTTCTTGCCCCTCCTCTCTGTGCAGCCCAGTAATTTGACCCACTACAAAAAGTAATGCCATCTTAAGGATTCTCAAAATAAGACATGACAAACTACACATTCAGTAGCTGACTCTAGGTGCCCCTAGAGTGCAGCTCACTGATTGGCTTCACATCTTCTACCCAGTGCCACCTTTTCCAAACTTTCCAAAAGTGTCCCTACTAAAATCAAAGAGGCTGCTCTGCCATGGTCCCAGCCCTGCAGCTCCTACTGTCCTGAAAAAGTTCCCCTTGCTGTAATGAGAAGCAAACCTTCAGAGCAGAGTGACAAACAGCTCTTCAACTTTACAGATTTGGGAACCATTATCTTAAAGGCTGAGGTGTGAGTCTCTTCTGTTTTCATGTTTGCCTCTTCACCATTGTGTTATCCAGGTATTTCTTTTTGCCTGTGGTCTTCCGTTACCTCTCTGCCTCTCCAGCCTTTTTATGTTGCCAGCACTCTTCCTCCCTTCAAAGTAGGCCTGCCTAGAGCATATCACAGCTTACTGGAAAGTGACAAAGTCAGAGGATCAGACAAATGTTGAGGATTACAGAAAGTGGAAATTTTCTCTCTCTGACATTTTCAAACAATCCAATTTCAAAGGCAGGAGAATACAGTAATGCAAATTAGCATTAAAATTAGTTAATCTGCTTGCTTTTCAATAAATTATGCAGTATTAAAAAAAAAAAAAAAAAAAACACAAATTTTAAGAAGCTTTTTTACCTATTTGTATTGATATTACATCTTGAATACTGTAAAAATTAAATTATTGACATTGCAGTAAGACTGTTAAATACCACCCAGCAAAAACTTTGCAGAAAGTAAATTATTGAAGATTATTCAAGAATAAAAGATAAATGGAATGAAAGGGGGAACAGCAGAAAAGAAGGAAAAAAATATTGGTGATAATTCCCGTGATGCAGAAGTATTTCATTATACAGTTTAAAAAAATAGCATTTTCACAATGCAATTGTGCCACAGAGTAGGAAAATTTCACTAGAAATTCACAGACTTTGCTTGCTAGGCATGAGCAGGCAGAAAGAACTTCGATCTCCATGCACCGTGACTCAAATATTGCTACACAAGATAACACTTTCAAACTCTTAATTAGTTCCAAATGCAACTCTGCACACATCTGGAAATTAGGAACAGAAGGAATGATTTTTTCCCTAAAGTCTTGAAAGAAGAAAACATAATTTTGTAGAGTTCATCTCTGAGTACAAGAGACATGCTCTCACCTAACCTTCACTGGTCTCAGGAAGAAAATACTCAGTCTTCCTCCTCATAAAAAATAATCAAGAAATAAGAAAACTTACAGAGGAGAAAAAAATAGTAGATCTGGCTAGACTGAAGTCACACGAAAACTTAGTCACTTATTATTTTGCATAGATGTTCAGATTATTACAGCATAATGAGCCTTTTAGCAGTGTCTCTGCCATTATGGTTTCATTAGAATGTAACATCCATTCTAAATGTGTTCCTATACAAGAGAGCATTCTTGTGTCCCTACCCATGGCAGGGGGATTGGAATTAGATTGTCTTTAAGGTCCTTTCCAACCCAAACCATTCTGTGGTTCTATGGAGGATGAAAATAAACATTAACAGAGTTGCCTCTTTCACTTGCCAGTCCATCAAAATGAGGAAAGGTTCCAACTGGAAAGGATTGCACAGATATATTGCAGAGCATATGAAAGCACTGAAGGCAGCTTTACTTTAGATATTTCCCATACTGTAGAGTCTACTTGACAATAAAGAAGTCTGTTCACAAAATAAAACCCTTAACTTTATAGTTTTTTAAGGGAGTACTTTGAAACCTCCCTCCTTGGCTCTTTTCCCTCTCCCTACTAAAGTAAATCAATAGAAATTAACTTAAGGCTAAACTAGTTGGGGGGTAGAGGGTGGGGCTGTGGAATTCTACTAGATCTCTAATTTTCTTTGAATACATATGAATATATTTATGTGTGTATTTATGTATGAAGTGGAACAGTCCAATTTTTGTGAGCACTCTAGAGAAGATTCCATGTTTTCTAGCACCTACCACTCACAAAGTTCCTAGAAAACAGCTAGAGTTTCTAAACAAGTAGATAATATAATTATAAAAATACTATTTCTATAAAGAAGTTTTCAAAGTCAGCAATCTAATTTAACATTGTTCCTATCACATTCATGGCTGTCCCTGAATGTCTACCATTTTCTTCAGCTCTGTAAACACACTAGCAGAAAAGCAATTTCCAATGGGAATATTATAGTAACAGTTTCTTCAATTCTCAGTTTGTACAGAAATTTCAAACAACCATAGCTGATACATGTTTTCAGTGATAACCACTGAAAAGCCCTGAGCTCAAAAATCTCCAAAGAAAAAATCTCCTGTGCCCTTTTAAGTGATTTTACAGCAGAAACAGAATTATTCTCATGAAGTGGAAGCTTTGCCACTTCTAACATGTAGTTTTATATCCTCCTCCTCCTCTCCCAGTCCTTAAGCCTGTTAGGTCTTTGCGATTTTAGCCTGTTTTAAATCCAGAAGAATAAGGTAGTAACTCACTTGAGTTATGATCCACGAATGTTGTAATACAAGTGATCCATATCCAGCCTACAAAACCAGACTGGAACAGCAGTTAATAGTAGCTTTAAGACTCTCGAAAATTCATATTAAAGGCTTAGAAGCTTATTTAGCACAGTGCTTTTCCTTCGAGGTTGAAGTACTCTGTCTGCAGGCAGTAACTGTCCTGTCTGGGTACCTCAGCAGCTCAAAATACCCTGAATCTGTCAGCTCATAGAAACTAACAAATAAAATAAAATAAATTCTGGGACATTTCTATTGCTTGTGCACCACTAGTCAAATGTTAAGCCTTTGTAAAACCAGTCTACAGCTCTATTTGCAGTAAAGTAGTGCCAAAACCAGATACAGCTCAGGGAGGGAGATGACCTACTAACCAGCATCCATCATGGATGACAGTACAAAGTGCTGCCATTAGCAGCCAGTACAGTGCTCAGTCTGCTCTTGGAGTGTCCCAGGACATTTCATGCCAGGGCCCAGTACAGAACTGCAGCAGTCTATTGCAGCAGTTTTATTGTGCATTATGTTTTGGAGCAATATTATTTCCATGCAGATACTTTTTCATATCATGCCAGAGAAAGGAAGAGGGATATGATGTGGCAATGGATGCACAAACTCCTCTGCAGTAAGGAAGAGCAGATGGGGAGCAACTTTTCTGGTAAGAGCTTTCCTGACAACAGTAAACCCGCTTGGGAATGGATCTCACAGTAGGCGCAGTTTGGCCACTACTCCACAAGTGGCTGTTCTCTCACAGCTAATCCTGAGACACATCAAGCAACAAAAAATTTCCCAAGATTTAGGAAGATTAATGGTAGCAAAGCAAGCATGGGACATATGGTAGTAATTAACCATGCTGAGCAATATCCTTTCCTCTTCATTCATTAAATAATTAATTTAGATACCTTTGCCCAAGGAACAGAAACAGAGTGTAAGCAACACACAAAACTTCTTTCTGCTAAAAGTTGTCCAATGTCAAATAGCACATTTGAAATACAAATGATCTTAGAATAATGCAGACCATTGAATTTAATTACTAGACAGCTGAATATTTCAGAAGCTATTAAGAAAGCAAAAGACTCTTCCACAAATAAGCTTTCAATAAGCTTTGAAACAAGCCTTGAAAAATTATTAATACATGGGAAAAATTATCTATGCTCAATCATTTCTGTTCAATTACTCAGAATTCAGGAGCTGGATCAAGACAAAAATTCTCCAGCAGGAAAACTCCACAGCAAAACTCCATGCTTGGTTTTCATCCGCATGCTCTATTGTGTTTGGATTGCTGGGTGACAAGTACAGCACTTACAGAACTTACAGCAAGTTCTCTAAGTCGGAATGATGCTCAATCAAGTTTTCAGTACAAGTCTATGAGTGCCTTAAAAAAAATATGCAGATAGACCTTAATGCCTCCCACTAAGAAAGCACTGGTGTTATGCAGTCAAAGAAAATTAGCTGCACCATGAAAGATTAATTTTATATACCTGCAGTGCCTTCTGCAGGTATTGTAGATTTGAAACATCGATACTCAGTTGGAAGCAATTTGACAAGTCATGAGAAGGCAAAAAAGGAGTCATAAACCAAGCACTGTAATCTGTTGATAAAATGGATAATAGCTGCTCTGCTGGATATTAATAAACTTAGCAGCACATTAGCAGATCATCTTTCATCCAAAGGATCTTCAGTCAGCCAGAGGCAAACTCTAATCCACACCTCTGTATCAAATTATACGCACAAATCATGTGTGCATACGTGCAGACCCCTTTCATTAAATTGAAACTGTTACCGGTATGGCAACTGCTTAATGGCATTAAGCATTAATGGCACTCTTTTCTTGCGCAGTGAATCCAAAGACTTTCCTCAGCAGCAGCCAAATTCACCCCATGTTTACTCAGCAGGATGAGAACCTTGCTGTTTAAATGGCTTAGAGTAAGCCAGAAAATAATCTGTACAGTTGCACTTCTGCTCCAAATACAGCACCAGGCTCATTCCCAAACATTTCAGCAAGAGATGGGCCAGGTGTCTTCCAAGTCTCATCTGTATCAAAAAGCCATAACTAATTGGTATTTATCATATTAATTTCATTTTGTTCCAGCTGCAGGTAGAGACAGAGCAAACCCAGGAGAGACAGTTCCACACAGCAGCAGCATTCTCTCTCTCTTCAGGAGGGTCTTGGTATCTTAATAGATACAGGTGGCTCTGCAAGTCAGTAAAATGAGGAGTATATTTACTCTTATTTCAGCTGGAAAGTTCTAATTTAATCTTACTCATCTAGAACATAGCTACATTCAAGCTGTTATAAATGCAAAGGCAAATTTCAGGTTAATAAATGACAATTTATTAATAACAGAATATCGAGCACCTGAAAAAGAGAAAAACCACAATAATAGGAAATTGTCAGCGCGCGCTGGGTGGATAGAGGTCCGCACCGATGTACCAGACGCCCTAGTCCACGCCAGTGCAGCTCTCAGTCCACCGTTTTATAGGAATTTTCTGCCCTTAGGCAGTCCAGGTGTCCAAGGTGGGTTGAATAGTCCGGATTTCTTTTCGATGGCCCTCCCAGACCTCATCAAGTCTAGTTGTCTCATTCCGGGAAGGCTCCTTTCTTATGTCAATTCCAAGAGTCTGTCTTATGTTGATTTCATTCCGCTTGTGGCACCAGAAGGTTGAGGAAGGAATTTCTCCTTGCCTTGGCGAGGAAGTGATTCTTATCAGGGTTGGCCAGTGTCTTTTGTCTAAGTTGATGACCTTCGTCCTGTCTTTGCAACTGAGATTAGCAGGCTGAGAGAGAACGGTTACCCTTCTATTGGATTTTACAATTTTACTTTAGCTTTGTTTCATTATACATCGAATTATTATTTTATACACGAATTTTTACCCTATTTTCATCACAGTCCCCCACCTAATAATTCATCAAATTAAAAATTCGCTTTTCTCCCTTTATTGACCTCAATTTTAGTTTAAAAAGTCACATTCTTCCCAGTCCTCCTGGGAGGATTCATCACCTTGTTGGAGCTTCCGCTCCTCTTCGAATTCCTTTAGGGCCTCTGCAGCCCTTCTTTTACCTTTTTCTTCCTCAAGTTTCATTATTTTGGACACAGTTTTCCCTTGTGCTGCCTCTGGATCCATGGGAAGGGATGCTATTTGCATCCCTTGGACGACTGAATGTATCAGTCGAATGAAACAAGGTATCAGAAACGGGAGGAAGACAATGCCTGCAATGGAGCACGTTATAAAGAATATTACCTTCTTCCACCATTCCCCCTGTCCGAACAGCTGGTCCCACCATGAAGCCTGAAGAATTGAATTCCACTTCTGGACTGGCACATGTGCCACCTTTTTGATTTCCTGTGCTAACCCTTTGATAGTCTCCCCATAGTCATCGATTTCGATGCAGCATTCTGATTCATTGAATCTGCCGCAGACCCCTCCTTCCTCTGCTAGCAGGTAGTCCAGGGCAAGCCGATTTTGATACACAAAAGCCCTCATTTGTGAATGCTGCTTTGCCAGGAGTTCCAAGGCCTCTGAGGTGTGGTTAGAAACCACTTCTACCACGGCTTGCAGCCGAATCAACCTATTCAGGAGGTAAATAGGTGTTCGATATCCCCAACTGCCATCGTTAGCCCAGGTGGCTGGCCCATAATACTCAATGATTCTTTCAGCGGGCCACTCCTCCTCCCCCCATTTCTGGTTGCCTCCGGCTATGGGTAGCACCCGTCTTATCTCCCTTCTCTGTCAGTTTAATGTTTCGAACAGAGGAGCTCCTAACAAACTGCTTTCGGCTCTGGGCAAGGTGAAAAAGAAGGGTCTTATCATTCCTAGGGTACAGGACCCCTTCCATTTCCGGGGAAGTTCGCTATAGGCCTTCTTTCCACAAATCCAATATATCCCATCTGGAGCTTTCCAGCCTATATTGGTTCTACCCGGCTCGTCCCAGTACTCTCTCAGTCCCGCTAGTGCCTGAAATGGATTAGCCCCGGGACTTTTGTGCCAACAAAGTCCCATAGTCTCAAACCACTCACAATCTTTTTCTCGAATTTGGCTCCAATATCCGGAGGGTGGTTCAGGTTGCCAGACCCGTGTTTTGTCATTCACCGTTAGGGTATTTATGCAAGGAGTATAACCCACCAGGTCGGTGAACTCCTTCCCCTCCCGGCTGATGCAGATAGTTCCTACTATCCTTTTTTCCAAAATCCATCCCTCCGGTCTCTTTACTATTTTTGACAATTTAGAGCTTTCCCATTTTAGAAGTTGTTCCGGGGCTAATCCTTCTCCTTTCCAGGGCCACCTTTCGGCTGACTTTAATCCCCCACAAATCCAGCAATCCGTCAGCCCCAATTCAGTGGCTATCTCCTGCATTAGTTCTACAAAGAGGTTTTGGTTAGGGGCCGGAAATCCCCCATCCCCGTATTGCCTTTCCAATTGCTCGTACTGTTCACTGAGCGATTTCAACCTTTCCTGCTCAATTCTCCTCTTTCTGGCCTCAGCTTCCTTTTTCCTGAGTTCCAATGTTACCTGTTTCATTTTACTTTCAGGGTCCATCCCTTCCTCGTCCCTTGAAAAACAAAAAACTTGGTCAAACTGCAAACACACACGCTTATCTCCCGGAGGTAATAACTCGAAAATGATGGGTTCTGAGTCCAAGAAACCCGTTTCCTCATGTTTGAGATTCCTCCCTTCCCAATACAATTTTCCACCCATATTACATATTTTTAGTTTCGCTTTGTCGTAGCACAGGGGGTTCACCTTATAGTAGGAAAGGAAGGTAGATTGCCTTTTTCCTCCCATCCATACAGTTTTGTTACATTGTTGACATGTTGGTACCGGATAAGGAGTTTCGAGTTCCCGCCTTCGTCTAACGAGTGAGTGAGCAGGATCCCTGAACAGCCCGCCCTTAGGACTTGCCCCTGAGCGTTGGCACCGGACCCTTCCTTCCAATTCACAAAGGTGAAATCGAGTGCCATTAGCCCAACAATCACCCAACTGCCTTTTTAGAGGACAATCCATTATCGGCCCGGTTTCTGGTGCTGTTAAGCACCATTCACACTTCGCGGGAGGATTCTCCCTCAGGAGCGCCCCTGGAAGGGCCCCCTTGGCCCAGCACACGGCTAGGCTCAGGACCGTCAGGATTCCCCACCGAAAAACCCCTCTGCCTTGCCCATCGCCCGTATGGGAACATACGGCAGGGTAAACCATCTTCTCGACAGCAAGGGTTTGCTTCAGGGGCCCGTGTGGTCCTGATGGCAAACCTTCTCTTATAGGTTGCCCACCGGGATAATTTGATTGTATCTCCTCGGCAAGGTACCTTGATGGTCCTCCGGCACTCAATTGCTAAGGGTTCTGCTTTAGCGTCCAATTTTCCCTTTATTCCCTTTTTGAAAATCTGATACCACTCAGGAGAATCTAATTCAAAAAGTCCGGCCCGAGTGGCAAGTACTAAGAGGCAGTCTGTGTTAACCTGCTCCTCGATTAGACAGTTAGTGCACAGACCTTTAGGTCGACTCCCTCTCCAACAATGGGTGACCCAAACCTGTTTACAGTACACGCATTCAAAGTGAATGAAAGGAAAGCACTCACAACCTGGGGTATTACAACTTATCTGGTCGGTCATCTAGGTTGACGCCTGAGTTTGATTTTGAGCTCTCCAGGAGGAGTGGTGACCTTCCAGTCCGAGGCTTTTGAGTCCTCGATCTTTTTCACCCTTGATGAATGAGTCCAACCCTTCTCAGCGGTTCAAACTGCGGTGTCAGTCGTGAGTAGTACCAGGAACGGTCCTTCCCACTGCGGGGCGAGAGGAATCTCTTTCCAAGTCCTGATTAACACTTTATCTCCGGGCCGAATCTGATGAATCGCAAATCCGAGAGGGGCACTTTGGGGGATGAGTCCACGCCTTCTGAGCTCCGGTAAATTTTTGTTCACAGTGATGAGATAAGGTTGTAACTGCACATCCTCGACTCGGGGATGTCCCACAGGCATTCCGTGTTTGTATGGCATCCCATACAACATTTCAAAGGGGGACAGTCCCGTATCAGAATGAGGCATGGTTCTTATGTTCAACAAAGCAAGGGGAAGGCATTTTACCCAACACATCTTAGTTTCCATCATGAGTTTTGCCAACTGAGTTTTTAAGGTCTGATTCATTCTTTCTACTTGCCCTGAACTTTGAGGGTGCCAGGGGGTGTGATATTGCCATCTGATTCCCAAGGCCTCGGTTAATTGTTTTATGATTTTCGAGGTAAAATGAGTCCCTTGATCTGAATCTATGCAATCCACGATTCCATACCTGGGGACTATTTCCTCTAATAATACTTTGGAAACCGTTTGACCCGTGGCTTTTGCCCTTGGGTACGCCTCTACCCAATGTGTCAATTTGTCCACAATAACCAATAAGTACCTATACCTCCCGACCTTTGGTAATTCAGTGAAATCCACCTGGATCCTTTCAAACGGCCGGTATGAAAGAGGACGACCTCCCCAAGCCGCTTGTCTGGATCTGGATCGATTCACTTTCTGGCAAGTCACGCACCCCTGTACCTCTTGTTTTGCCAACTCAAAGATCCCCTTGCACCCAAAGAATTTCAGAAACTGGTCAGCCAATGCCCGTGTTCCCCAGTGGGTCTGTTCGTGCAGGCGTCTCAGGATCCCTCTGGCCACACCTTTCGGGACCAATTCCCTTCCATCCGGTAATTTCCATTTTCCCATCTCCAATGCCCCTCCCATCTCCTTAAATCCTTCAATGTCCCTTTCAGAGGGACATATTTGGATTCCGGAGTTTTCCTCCCCAATCACCTCGGGGATTCTTACTGTGAGTAATGCTGCCCTTTTTGCCTCCTGGTCAGCCAGGTTATTCCCACGCGTCTGAAATTGCAATCCGATCTGATGCCCTTTCACATGCACCACCGCAATCTCTTTTGGTTTCCTGATTGCCTCCAAGATTTGTCGAATCATTTCGCCGTGGACCAAACCTTTCCCTTTTGTGTTTATCAAGCCCCTTTCTTCCCAAATTTTCCCAAAAGTGTGAACCACCCCAAACGCATACCGAGAATCAGTGAATATGGTCCCCTTCTTTCCCTTTAACCCTTTGAGAGCTCTCAGCAGAGCATAAAGCTCACAAGCCTGGGCCGACCATTCGGGTCTTAGGGGACCCGATTCCACCACTCTTCCTGTTCTGCCATCCACCACTGCGTATCCTGATTTTCTTTTCCCCTCGACTACTCTTGCCGACCCATCCACAAACCATTTCTCTCCCCCCTCCAATTCCTGATCCTCCAAATCTGATCTTACTTTTGTCTGAAGTTCCACGATCTCAGCACAATCATGCAACAGTTCCTCAGAAAGGTCTCCAAACATGAACTGTGCAGGGTTTTGTGCCGAGGTGGTTTTCAACTCCAATCCTGGGGAGCTGATTAGGATGGCTTCATATTTCAGAAGCCTGGAATCGGTCAGCCACTTTTCCGCTTTTTGTTGCAGAATGTTTCTCACATTGTGAGGGGTGTAAACTACCAGAGAGGCTCCGAAGGTAATCTTTCTCGCCTCTTCCACCAGGAGTGCCACTGCAACTATAGCCTGCAAACACGTAGGCCAACCTCGACTCACAGGATCCAGGATTTTTGATAAAAATCCTATGGGTTTCTTTTTGTTGGCCCATTCCTGAGTCAGGGCTCCCTGTGCAGTTTGCCCACTAACATCTACAAACAACTGGAATTCTTTATTCACATCTGGAAGGGTCAGTACTGGGGCTGTCATGAGAATCTCTTTTAATTTTTGAAAATCTAATTCATCCTGTTCGGTCCACTTCACCCTGTCGGTGTTTAATCTTTCATACAGAAATTTTACCTTTTCACTGAAACCCTCAATCCACTGCCTGCAGTATCCCAGGAGCCCTAATAATTGGCGTATTTGCCTTTTAGTTTTTGGCGCGGGCAATGCTATAATTCCCGTGACTCTCTCAAGGTCCAATTTCTTTTTCCCTTGGGACAGCCAATGCCCCAGGTACTTCACTTCGGGCTCCGTGAACTGCAGTTTGGATTTTGAAACTTTCAGACCCTTAGCTCCAATAAAGTTTAACAATTCCACTGTACATTCCCTCACCCGCTCCTTTGAAGATCCTGCTATTAGCAGATCATCCACATACTGCAACAATTTCGTCCCTGCCTTTGGGGTAAACTGAGTCAAGAGGTGCTCCAGGGCCTGCCCGAATAGATTAGGGGATTCTACAAATCCTTGCGGAAGCACCGTGCATCTCAACTGCTGTTTTCTGTTGGTATCAGGGTCCTCCCACTGAAAAGCAAAGTAATCCCTGCTTTTCTCATCCAAAGGGCAAGTCCAAAATGCATCCTTCAGGTCAATCACACTATACCACACATCCTCAGGCGTGAGCCGATTCAACAAAGTATACGGATTGGCCACTACCGGAAACCTGGTCCTGGTTCGGGCATTCACTGCCCTCAAATCCTGAACTAACCGATAGCTTCCATCTGCCTTCTTTACAGCCAGTATAGGGGTGTTATGGGGGGACATGCATGGCTCTATTGTTCCTCCCTTCAAGAGGTCATCGATAACCTGCTTCAATCCCTTTCTCCCTTCCAGGGGAATGGGATACTGTTTGACCCGTATAGGGTCCTCGGGGTTCTCGATTATAATATGAATAGGGTCTATTTCTAGCTTCCCCACCTCCCCTTTAGAGTGCCATACCTCTGGATTGATGTCTGCCTCATCCTTCTCAGTGAGTTTAAACATTTTCACCACAAGATCGGAACTTCTTACAACTATGCTAATTCCAAGAGCGATGATCATATCTCTCCCTAGCAAGTTGTAATCAGCTTCCTCTACCAACAACAAATTCCCTAGGCAGACTTTATTTTCTGATTCAATCTCCACGCTTTCTATCACAGGTACTCTAAAGGGATCCCCTTTTGCACCCACCACCACAACTTTCTCCTTACCGACCGTGCACCCTATTGGTAGATTTTGTAAAGTGCTCCTTTCTGCCCCGGTATCCACCAGAAAAACGGTTTCTTGACGCTGGGGACCTACTTTTAGTTTTACCAGGGGCTCGTTAGATGTCCTGGTCCCCAAGGTGAAGAGCCCCTGACACCCCTAATCTTCCTGAAATACTTTTTCATCTTTCATTCTCTTTTTGCAGTCCCTCCGAAGGTGTCCTACCCTTTTGCAATAGTAGCACTCGGGCAGTTCCCTTCTTGTGTCTGGGGCTGCTTTTCGGGGGCCTTGAGACTTTCGGGGTAAGGTTTTATATTTCCCCGAAGTCTGTTCCTGTCTCTGGACCTCCTTCACCGCAGCTACCAAGACCTTAGCTTGTACTTTCTGTTTTTCATCCTCCCTCCTCATGTATATTTTCTGGGCTTCCCGCAACAATTCCTGCAAGCTTTTGTCCTGCCAACCCTCTATCTTTTCCAATTTTCTCCGAATGTCCTCCCATGACTTTGCCACAAACTGAGTTTTGAGCAGAACTTCCCCCACAGGGGAATTAGGGTCCGTCCCAGAATATATCTGTAGACTTCGCCTTAATCGCTCAATCCATTCAGTGGGGGACTCTTCTTTCCCTTGACATTCATTGAAAACCTTGCTAATGTTCTGACCCCTTGGGACAGCTTCCCGGATGCCCAGAATTATGATATTCCTTAGATCTACCATGCTCCTTCTCCCGTCCTCTGTTTGTGCATTCCAGTTTGGGCTAGAGCTGGGCCACTTTTGATCCCCAAGTGTCCCCTGTGGGTTCCTCCGGTCCCAGTCTCTGATACCCGCCTGTTTTATCATCTCTCTTTCCTCACTGTTGAATAAAGACCTCAGGATTGCCATCAGGTCCTCATATGTATAAATGCTGCTCCCTAGGAACTCATCCAACCTGTCCGCCACACCAAAAGGATCATCCAACAATCGCCCCATTTCCTTTTTGAACGCCCTCACGTCTCCCGTGTTGAGAGGCACATTCACAAATCCAATGACCCCTGGGGCAGTTGGTACTTCCCTTAATGGAAGTAAACTGTGTCCCACATTCTCATTCTCTCCCCATTCATCACCCACCATCTTTGCTTTCAATCGGGTTCTGCTAGCAGGGGGAGAACTGGTAGCAGTGGGTTGTCTCCCTCTCCCGGACTGCGGGGGCGGGACTGCCGCCTGTGCAGCAGAGGGGGGTCTCTCCTCCGTTTGGAGCAACCCTGGTGGCGGCGGAAAAGGTGACCGAGAGTGCCCCCAAGCTGGCGCAGACGGGATCTCAGAGGGGGCTCCCGCAGCCATGGCATCTATCGGCGGGGGCGCCGCTGATGGACCCAGGCCAGACGGGAGAGGCAGGAGCGGGGGTGGCAGTGAGGGAGCTGCCAGTGGGGACAATGGAGGGGAGGCATCACTCCCCACCTGAGATGCCTGTGCCCCCAAAAGCTGGTTTGGAGGATCGGAGGGGGCTGTGGGCACCACTTGCTCTGGAGAGGGTGGGGAATTCAGCCCGATGTAGGGAGGTGGGAGGTGATCTAGGGGCTCCCAGGGCTCGGTCCCAGTTCCGGGCCGCCCTTTCTGTTTTATCGGGAACAAACCAGCTCGGGTGTTTAGCCAAAGCCGGGCATATTCCCTCTCCTCGGGGTCCGAGGGGCTCTTGTTTTTCACATAGCGATTTAACTTACTACATGTCCAGCTTTCAAATGATCCCATTACTGGCCACGTGAGGTGTTCCCCCAATTTCTCTCCACCCCACACATCCATGCAATAATAAATCATTCTTTCCTTAGATTTCTCTTTCCTCTGTGGACAATCTCCCCAATGCTCCAACATCCACCCCAAGGGACTATTTCGAGGGATTTTCATGGTTCCCTTTCCCTTACCAGTGGGGGGTCTTTCTGGGGTTTTTTTCTGAGGTTTACTCTTTCTTTGTCCCATGTTTCGCGAATTTCCTTACCAAATCTTCGAAATTCCCTGCAAGTCGACTTTTCTGCCTGTGCGTTGTGTCTTTGGTTGTTTCTCAGGGGATGGGGCTTTTTCGATCACTCCCCCTCCAGCGAGCTGTGCCGAGGGTTCCTGATCGGTTTTCAATCCTTTCGGATTTTCTTTGGACCCTTACCTTGGTCCGCTGGCAAAAAGGGTTTACCAATTCCCGAGCTCAACAGGACGTACCCTTCCCCTTTTTGCCCACTCCGTGATCGGTCCCCGAGACTTCCCTCGTCCCGGTTTCGACGAGCAATGCAAGAGAGTTTCACACGAAATCGCTTCCTTCGCGGCCGACCGCTCCCCTCGCGGGAAAAGACGGAAATGCGACCTTGAAGTCCACACTCGCTTCATGATCAGATCACGTCTCACACACTCGCCCGATCACCCGCTCAACCAGCAGTACTTACAGCTCCTTTTCCTGCGTGGATGTCTTCGTGCACTTAGACGTTTTACGAGCAATTGCAAGTCGACTTTTCCAAAGGCCCTTTGCCTTCCCGAGCTCTCTTTGCCCCCGGATCCGTTCTTTCCCCTGTCCTATTTTTGTGGTTTTCTTGCTCCTAAATTTGGTTCGGAGGTTCGGGTGGAGCCGCGGGGTCTCCTCACTCACCAGGCCGCCGAAATCGGCAGGGGTACCCTCCTGGATCGCAGGTCCCCGCAGCTTCCTCCGAATCCGAGTCACGGCACCAAATCTGTTATAAATGCAAAGGCAAATTTCAGGTTAATAAATGACAATTTATTAATAACAGAATATCGAGCACCTGAAAAAGAGAAAAACCACAATAATAGGAAATTGTCAGCGCGCGCTGGGTGGATAGAGGTCCGCACCGATGTACCAGACGCCCTAGTCCACGCCAGTGCAGCTCTCAGTCCACCGTTTTATAGGAATTTTCTGCCCTTAGGCAGTCCAGGTGTCCAAGGTGGGTTGAATAGTCCGGATTTCTTTTCGATGGCCCTCCCAGACCTCATCAAGTCTAGTTGTCTCATTCCGGGAAGGCTCCTTTCTTATGTCAATTCCAAGAGTCTGTCTTATGTTGATTTCATTCCGCTTGTGGCACCAGAAGGTTGAGGAAGGAATTTCTCCTTGCCTTGGCGAGGAAGTGATTCTTATCAGGGTTGGCCAGTGTCTTTTGTCTAAGTTGATGACCTTCGTCCTGTCTTTGCAACTGAGATTAGCAGGCTGAGAGAGAACGGTTACCCTTCTATTGGATTTTACAATTTTACTTTAGCTTTGTTTCATTATACATCGAATTATTATTTTATACACGAATTTTTACCCTATTTTTATCACACCCCCACGGGGATTCCTGGGAGTCCCCCCGTGTCCCCTCCCCCAGGACTTTGGGGGTCCCCCCGACCTGTCCGTGCCCCTCCCCCGTTTCTGCCCCCCTGTGATGGTGGGGGGTGGGGGCCGAGTGCTGGTGCCCCCCTGCCTGCAGCAGATCCAGCGCTGGGGGCACTGCAGGGGCTCCCTGGCCATTTGGGCTCCCCTGGGATTTGGGGTGACCCCCCGGGCCCCAGGATCTCCCTGAACACGCAGACGCTGCCCGGGCACAGTGAGAAGGTTCAGACCCGGCTCGGGGTCCCAGCTCTGTCACCGGCCCCGCCCTGAGACCCCCAAACCCTCCCGGGACCCCCAAATCCCCCCTGGCACCCCCAAATTCCCCCGGGACCCCCAAATCCCCCCTGGGACCCCCAAACCCTCCCGGGACCCCCAAATTCCCCCTGGGACCCCCAAATCCCCCCTGGGACCCCCAAATCCCCCCCGGGGCTCCGCTGCCGGAATCACCGGGAGTGGTGTTGCCCTTTGAAGGGGAGTTTTCCTGGGAACCCAAAACAGGCGCCTCTTAAAGCGGCCATGGCAGAGAGAATCCCAAAAATCCACCCCGGCTGTGGCGGGGGGCAAAACATCCCCCAGAGGGGCTTGGAATGGGGGTCCCCTATAAAATGTCACCTGACGGGGGTGATGAGGTGCTCCCAGCACAGCCCAGTCACTGCCAGTCCTGGCATCCCCCTGGGCCCTCTCTGCCTTCCGACCTTTCCCGGCTCCATCCCCGCTCGTCCCGCGGGCTGCGAGGGGTTCGGGAACGGGGCAGGAGGAGGAGGGAGGGAGGAAGAGGCGGAGCGGCCGCGGGAAGCGGGAAGAAGAAGAGCAGAGGAGGGAGCGGGCGGCTCCAGCGCTCCCTGAAGCCGCAGCAGCCCCGGGACCATCGGCCCCATCCCGCAGGTGCCCGGGGAGGGGGAGCTCGCCCCAAATATCCCGGGTTTGGGCTCCCTGGGCTTGGGGTTTTTGGGGGGATGTTTGGAGCTGGCAGGGCTCCAAAGGCGAGGCGCAGATGGCCCTCCCTCGGGGGGACATGGGGGGGGGGGTCCCCGGGAGGTGGTTTTGTTTGGTTGTTTTTTGTTTTGCTTTTTTGTTTTGTTGTTTTTTGGGATTTTTTGGGTTTTTTGGGGTTTTTTGTTTGTTTGTTTGGGTTGGGTTGTTGTTTTTTGGGGGGAAGGAGGTTTATTAGTAACCACACACCCCCGTGTGGTTCCAGTTTCCTTGGCACTCCCAGTATGAGCCAAGTCATTCCCAATTATTCCCCAGTATGGTACAATTTGCCCCCAGCAGGGTCCCAATTGCTCCCAGTTCCTCCTTCTTTTGTCTGCTGTGTTCCCAGTTCTCCCAGTTACCCCTAGAAAACCCCCATCACTCCCAGTATGATGCCAGTCTCTCCCAGCAGGGCCCCAGTCACTCACAATTGGTCCCAGTTCCCACCAGCACATTCCCAGTGGCTCCCAGTGTGATCCCAGTCACCACCTGCATGGTCTCAGGTACTCCCAGTATATCCCAGTTGCCCTTGTAGTCATTGCCAGGCACTCCCAGTTCCCTCAGCATGGTTCAGTTGCCCCCAGTTTTATCCCAGTCCCTGCCAGAACCTCCCAGTTGTCACCAGTATGCATCCTGTCATTCCCAGTTTTTCCCAGTTCCTCCCAGTGTGTGCACAGCTGGTTTCCTGCATGGCTCTGGTAGCTCCCAGTAACCCCAGTCAGGGTCCCATCACAGAATCACAGAATGTGTAGGTTGGAAGAGACCTTCAAGATCATCGAGTCCAACCCAGCCCTGACACCTCAACTGGATCATGGCATCGAGTGCCACATCCAGTCTCTTCTTAAACACATCCAGGGATGGTGACTCCACCACCTCCCCGGGCAGACTATTCCAGTATTTAATCACTCTTCCTGTGAAAAACTTCTTCCTACTATCCAACCTATATTTCCCTTGTCACAGCTGAAGACTGTGTCCTGTCCTTCTGTCAGTTGCTGCCTGGACAAAGAGACCAACCCCCAGCTGTCTGCAACCCCCCTTCAGGAAGTTGGAGAGAGTGATAAGGTCACCTCTGAGTCTCCTTTTCTCCAGGCTAAACACCCCCAGCTCCCTCAGTCGTTCTTCCTCTGGCTTGTTTTCCAAGCCCCTCACCAGCCTCGTTGCCTCCTCTGGACACGTTCAAGCGTCTCAAGGTCCTTCCTAAACTGAGGGGCCAGAACTGGACACAGCACTCGAGGTGTGGCCTCACCAGTGCTGAGTCCAGGGGAAGAATGAGCTCCCTGCTCCTGCTGGCCACACCATTCCTGATCCAGGCCAGGTGCCATTGGCCCTCTTGGCCACCTGGGCACACTGCAGGCTCATGTTCAGCCGCTGCTGAGCAGAACCCCCAGGTCCCTTTCTGCCTGGGCACTGTCCAGCCACACCATCCCCAGCCTAGAGCACTGCAGGGGTTATTGTGGCCAAAGTGCAGGACTTGGCACTTGGACTCATTAAACTCCATCTTGTTGCACTCTGCCCACCCATCCAACCATTCCAGGTCTCTCTGCAGAGCCCTCCCACCTGCCAACAGATCAACAAATGTTCCCAGCTTAGTGTCATCTGCAAATTTACTAATGAAAGACTCAATACCCTCATCCATGTCGTCAATATAAATACTGAACAGAGCTTGCCCCAGCACAGACCCCTGAGGAACACCCCTGGTGACTGTCCCCAGCTGGATGCAGCACCATTCCCCACCACTCTCTGGGCCTGGCCATGCAGCCAGTTCCTAACCCAGCAAAGAGGGCTCCTGTCCAAGCCCCGGGCTGCCAGCTTATCCTGGAGTGTGCTGTGGGAGACAGTGCCAAAGGCCTTGCTGAAGTCCAGACAGACATCCACAGCCCTTCCTGCATCCACCAGGCAGGTCACCTGGTCATCAAAGGAGACCAGGTTGGTCAAACACGACCCACCCCTCCTAAACCCCTGCTGGCTGGCTCTGACACCATGGCCATCCTGTAGGTACTGTGTGATGACACTCAATATAAACTGCTCCATTACTTTTACCAGGTACTGAGGTCAGGCTGACTGGGCTATAATTACTGGGATCCTCCTTCCCACCCTTCTTGTGAATGGGTGTCACATTGGCAGCTTCCAGTCACCTGGAACCTCAGCAGTGAGCCAGGACTGTTGGTAAATGATGGAGAGTGGCTTCACAAGCTCATCTGCAGCTCCCTCCTCACCCTGGGGTGGATCCCATCTGGCCCAGAGATTGATGAACAGCCAAGCATCTCAGCAGTTCTCTGACTGCCTCCTCCTGGATAACAGGGGCACCATTCTGCTCCCTGACACCATCTACCAGTCCAGGAGGGCAGTTGTCCTGAGGACAAGCCATCTTCCCACTGAAGACTGAGGCAAAGAAGACATTAAGCACTTCCCCTCATCTGCAGTTACTAAGTTCCTTCCCCTATCCAATAGAGAGCAAAGGTTGGTCTTACCTTTCCTTTTACCATTAATGTATTTATAGAAACATTTTTTATTATCCTTAACAGAAGTCGTCATTTTGAGTTCAGACTGACCTTTGGCCTCCCTAATATTTTCCTACATGCTCTAGCAATCCCCTTAAATACTTCCTGAGGGACCTGGCCCTCCTTCCAAAGATGATACATCCTCTTTTTCTTCCTGAGTTCATCCAAAACCTCTTTGCCCATCCAGGCTGGGCATTTGCCTCGTTGACTCATTATTTGGCACACAGACACAGTCTGTCCCTGTGCCCTCAAAATCTCTGTTTTGAAGAACACCCAGCTTTCCTGAACTCCTTTGTTTTTAAGGGCTGCTTCCCAAGGAACTCTCTGAATAAGTCTCCTAAATAGGCCAAAGTCTGCCCTCTGGAAGTACAATATAAAAGTCTTATTGATGTACCTCCTGATTTCACCAATTATTCAATTATTCTATAATTGCATGATCACTCTGCCCATCTCCTCCAACCACCACATCTCCCACCAGCCCATCTCTATTTGTGAACAACAGATCCAACATAGTTTCTCCCCTTGTGGGCTCACCTACCAGCTGTGACAAAAAGTTATCATCCATGCACTCTAAAAATTTCCTGGACTGCCTCATTTCTGCTGTATTAAGTTCCCAGCAGATGTCTGGCAGGTTGAAGTCACCTACAAGAACAAGGGCTGATGATCCAGAAACATTCTCCAGCTGCTGATAGAATAAGTTGTCCAGCTCTTCCTCCTGGTTGGGTGGATGATAACAGACTCCCAGTAGGATGTCAGCCTTGTTGGCTTTCCCCTTAATTCTCACCCATAGGCATTCAACTGAATCTTCATTTGTTTCAATACCTATTGCATCAAAAGCCGTCTTAATATAAAGGGCCACCCCTCCACCTCTTCTCCCTTTCCTGTCTCTTCTGAAGAGCCTGTAGCCATGGAGTGCAGTGCTCCAGCTGTGGGAGTCATCCCACCACGTTTCTGTGATGGTGACTACATCACAGCTTTGCTGTTGCCCCATGACCTCCAGCTCCTCCTGTTTGTTACCCATGCTACGTGCATTGGTGTACATGCCCTTCAGCTGGGCTACTGATTTCAGCCCTAACTCAGGCTTAGCACCCTTGGGTCTGCTTCCAGGCAGCCCAGCTGCATCCCCTTCCCCCTTCAAACCTAGTCTAAAGCCCTCTCAATGAGGTCAGCCAGTTCCTGAGCTAAGAACCTTCTACCCTTAACAGAGAAGGAACCACGAGGTTGAGCACTCCTTGAATTCACAGCCCCCCACCCATGGGATCATCACCCCCCATCCCACAGGTGACCCACAGGGAGGGGGAGCTGGGCCCAGATATCCTGGGGGGTCCCTGGGTTGGGTTTTTTTAGGGGGGATGTTTGGAGAATGGAGAACTCCAAATCTGAGTGGAAAATGCCCCTTGGGGGGACATTGGGGGGTCCCAGTGGCAGCTGCTGGCAGAGGCAGCCTGGAGGAGCAGAGCCCTGTGTCCCCCAGGAGCCCAAAGTGGGGAGCCCAGAGAGGGGGGAGCGCCGCGATTGGCGGGACCCTCAACAGCCTGGAGAGGGGCAGGGGGGACTCCTTGGACCCCCTGCACCCCAAAGCAGAGAATAAGGGGAGAAGGGACCTTGGGACCCCAACACAACCCAGCATCCTTAAGTAGAGAGATGGAAAAGGGGGGAACTTCTCATATTCCTGGGACTCCCAGCAGCCTGGGGAGGGCAGGGACCGAGTAGATGGGGGACCCCCAGTTCAAGCGTGACCCCCAGCAGCTGGGACGGGGAAGAACCCCTGAACACCAAATGGGAGAGACCAGAGACAGGAAACTCCTGGGAGGCATTTTCAGGGCTGAATGTTGATGTTTGGGAGGTTTTTCTGGACCCCAGATGGGCAGTGACCTCTAGAGATGGACTTGGGCAAAACCTGAAACTCAACGTGCTCATCCTTTGTTTTCACCCCAAATCAGGATCTCCCATTCCAAACCATTGGCCAAGTGGAGGAGGACGCTGCAAGGAAGTGGAAGATGTCCCGGGACAGCCAGGCAGGTGAGGAGGAAGTCAGTGCCCCTTTCCCCCTCTCTCCTGCTCCATCTCCCAGCCCAGCACGGCCCCTGGCTACAGGACAACCCTGCTGCCAACACTGTCATAACAGGGATGGACTGGGGGGTTTGTCCTTCCCCTTCCCTCTAGCAAGGAGGCAAATTCCATCCTCTCCTTGTCCTTCCTCCCCCAGACAAGAAGCTGAGAATGGAGACCAGGGAGGACAAATCCCCACAGCAGAACCTCATGGAAGAGGCTGTTTTGAGCAGCTCCACAGCACAGGAATCCAACAGGGAGGAAAAGGCCCAGAGATCCTGCAGAAGGAGGAGGGGCTCCAAACCCATCCCAGGGTGCTCTGAGGAGGAAAGACCCATCCTGAGCCAGGAAGGTGGACAGAACTTCAGCCAGGGCTCTGAGCTGGTCCATGAGCAGCTTCATGATGGGGAGAAGCCGCACAAGTGCTTGGAGTGTGGGAAGAGCTTCAGCTGGAGGTCCCAACTGATCAGCCACCAGAGGATTCACACTGGGGAGAGGCCCTACAAGTGTTCCCAGTGTAGGAAGAGGTTTCAGACCAGCTCCACTCTCCTCAGGCACCAGCGGATTCACACTGATGAGAGGCCCTTCCGCTGCCCCGACTGCAGGAAGGGCTTCAAGCACAACTCCGCCCTTGTCACCCACAGACGCATCCACACTGGGGAGAGGCCCCACGAGTGTGGGGAATGTGGGATGAGCTTCAGTGACAGATCCAGCCTGATCCGCCACCAGAGGATCCACACCAGGGAACGGCCCTACCAGTGTGAGCAGTGTGGGAAGAGCTTCAGCCAGTGCTCCCACTTGATCCGCCACCAAAACACCCACGCTGAGGAAAGGCCATACAAGTGTGGGGAATGTGGGAAGGGCTTCAACCGGAGGTCCGAGCTGATCATCCACCAAATGAGCCACACTGGGGAGAGGCCCTATGAGTGTTCTGAGTGTGGGAAGAGCTTTCAGACCAGCTCCCTTCTCCTCAGGCATCAGTGGATTCACAGAGAGGAGAGGCTCTTCCGCTGCCCCGACTGCAGGAAGGGCTTCAAGCACAGCTCCCACCTCGTCACCCACCGGCGCATCCACAGTGGGGAGAGGCCCTACGAGTGTCCCCAGTGTGGGAAGAGCTTCTCAGACAGCTCTACCTTGACCCGACACCAACGGAGGCACCAGTAAGCAAAGCCCTGCGAGTGCCCTGACATTGGAAAGAGCTTTATCTGAGTCTCCAACTCTATTCCCCATCGGAGGACCCCTGTTGGGAAGAGTCCCAGTGACACACATTCCTAGTAACACACATTTGGAATCTCCCTGGCTGGTTTATTCCATGTCCTCCTGCTTCCCTGTATCCACTTGGAGAAATGTGGGCAGGGCAGGGACATCTATCAGGTCTTTGAGCAACATCTGAAATTCATTGGGAAGAAGTGTTTTGTTTACATCCTAAAATGTATCAGCTGCTCTGTCCAGTTCTTCTGGTGGCATCAAGCAGTCCTGGATGATCTTGGAGGTCCTTTCCAAGCAAAGTAATTTCAATCATCATCCTGTCAAAACAACCAAAATTGGGGTAGGAACATTAAACAAAGAGATCCAAAGTGGCAGCATTTTACCAGGATGTTAGTGTGAATTTGGGTTGGTTCAGTGAAATATTCTGGAGGATTTAAGTGGTGCCTGTCCAGGTGGAGATGTGGCTGTCCTGACCAGTAGGTAGAATGTGTCCATCTGAGCCCATCTGTTCTCCAGGAATTCTGGTTGATTGTCCCAGTCCCTGGCCTGGATCTCCCCATCTGGGGTGTCCCCCCCAAAGTGCCCAAATCGCTGCTGAAGTTCCCGAGCTGCTCCTGGCTGTGGATGTTCCTGTCCACCAACCTCTCCTGGTCGATGCCGTGGGTGGCTGGGAGGGGTTTTAGGGACTCCTGGGAGGACTGAGAGAGGCTTTTGTGGCTCTTTGGGACATTTGTGGTGCTGGGAGGGGGTTTGGGTGCCTTCTGGGGGGATTGTGGGGGAGTTTTGGGGTCCTGTCATGGCTGTGTGTCTTGGAGAGAATTTGGGTGGGTTTTGGGGGAGATGGGAAGGGGATTTTGTGGTTTTTGGGGCCATTTACGTTGCAGGGAGTGGTGGGGGGTTTGTCGTGGCAGGAGCTGTGGGGTAGTTTGAGGGGTCTGGGAGTGGCTGTTGGGCTGGGAGGGGTTTTGGGGTGGTTGTTACTCCCCAGACCCCCAAAGCTGCCACCAGACCCCAGCTCAAACACGCTGCCGGGGTTCGGGGTCTCTGTGTTGGGGTTCATAGTTTCATCCTCCTCGGTCTGCAGGAGAAGGTGAGGGGGGTCCCCAGGGGCCGTGTGTGTCCCCCCAGAGCGTGTATGACTCCCCCATGCCGGTGTCACCCCTTTTCCCTCCCCACAGGGCTCCTGCCCCAGCTCCTGCTGCCCCAGGAGGGAATTTGGGGAGGGGGCAGAGGGCGTGCGCAGCCCCCGCCAGGGGATGACCCTGGCCCAGCCCCTTTGTTTAGCACCAAGCTGGGCTTGGGGCCACAGGAGGAAGAGGCCCAGGGGAAGCAGATCCTGCAGGTGGGACAGGGCTTGGGCTCAGGGCAAGGTCCTGCCCTGCACACCTGGCTCAGGTGTGACCCTGCCCCAGGAAGGGAGCGGGACATTCCCATCCCCAGGGATCAGGGCTGGGAGCAGCACTTGGAGCACGGACATGGAAATACTGAGAGGGACTGGGACCACACTGAGGGCTACTGGGAGTGACTGGGAGTGACTGGGAATGACCGGTACATGCTGGGGGTAACTGGGCTATACTGGGAATGAGTGAGATCATGCTGGAAGCAACTGGAACCACCCTGAGGACTCTGGGGTGACTGGGAATGAGCATGCTGAAGGGCAGCTGGGATATACTGGGAGTGTCTGGAATGATTCTGGAGGGGACAACACTGGGAAAAACTGGGACCATGTTGGAGGAAACTGGGAGTGACTGTGTCTGTACTGGGGCCACTGAGATCATACTGGAAGTTACGGGGACTACACTAGGGGCAACTGGGTGGAACTGGGATCATACTGAGTGGGACTGGGATGACACTAAAGGGGGACTGGGATCATACTGGGAGTGACCAAGGGCAGGCTGAGGGCAGTTCAGACCATGTAGGGGGCAACTGGGATATACTGGGAGCAGCTGGAACTGCCCTGAGGGTGATCTGGAGTGGCTAAGGACAACTGGAATCATGCTGGAAGCAACGGGGAGGAAATGGGAGTGTCTGGAGCATGCTGGGGGCAACTGAGATGTACTGAGAGAGACTGGGAGTCACTGGGACTGTAGTGGGAGTGACTGGAACCATGGCAATGGCCTGGGCTGGGTGCTGTGGGGCCTCAGGGTGCACAGGGAGCACTGTGACCCTGCGGGGCCTGCTGGAACCAAGGGGACATTGTGACACTCTGGGCCCGCCCTGCCCGTGGGGTGTTGCAGGAACCCCGGGGTGCCCAGGGCAGCAGAGCAGAGCCCCTGGCTCAGGGCTCTGTTTCCTCAGAGCTGGAGCCAAGGAAAGAACAGTGGCCCCTTAAAGAAACCCTCAAGTTTCATGCAATGGCTTTCATTTATTCCCTGGAAGTTTTCCATTGGAACTCCGTCCCTCTGGAAGGGACACACACAAACCAAAGCCCCTCCTGACACCCCTCTCTGGCCCTCTGGGCACGGGGCAGCTGCTCTCAGCTGGCAGCAGGGCTCCCTGCACTCCCACAAGCTCCACTCCTGGGGAACTGGCACCACGCAGGAGCAGCCCCAGAGCCCACAGCCCAGGAACGCTGCCCCTGACCAAAAACACCCACCCAGCCTGGCAGATCCATCCCTGCCCAGGAGGGTGCTGGAGCATTTGACCTCCCTGGGGATGACCTGGCTGCAATGAAGGAAATCCAGGGCCTGCAGGCTCTGATAGAGGACAAAGAAAGATGAGGGTCAAAATGAAAGACCTGAATTCATCCCAGAAAGAAAGGAAATGGCTCCAAGAGATTTCCTGTCCTAGGGAATGGTGAGTATAACAGAACATGGTGTGGCCAAGAGCAAGAGCTGCTGCTCCAACACCATTGGAGGAGCATCTTTCTAAGTGAAGGCAGATTAGGGTATTTTTTTGTTCTTATCACTTGTTTACCAGGGCCAGTGTGTCCAAGGCATGGGAAGCACCAGAGAGATCCCTCAGTGCCTGACTGACAGCTGCCATCTCTCCTTCAGCCACAACATCCTCTAAAGTGCCTCTGTCCACGTATTCCATGAGCAGCCACAGTTCCTCAAGGACAAGGTAGCTCAAAGATAAAATGAGTGGCCTGGAGATCAATGGGCACAGCTAAATCACCTCATGGAAAAGACTCCAGCTGAGTCTTGTTCCCAGGTTACTTGTAAATGAAAACAGAATCAAATGGAGAGACATTCCTTCAAGGCCAAACAGTCCTTGGAATCTGCACAGTCTGAATGGGAAAGGCACATCCCTGAAAAAGGAGATGTCTCAGATGGCAAGCAAGGGAGAAGGGCCGTTTAGCACCAGCAGGATAAATCTGGCAGCAGGACGCAGCCCATCAGCTGGTTCCCCATCCTAACTCATCAATGCCACCAGGAACTCCAGGAACAAGGCATGGCAACTTTCACAGTTCTCCATGGGAGGGAGTGAGGGGCAGGCAAGGCAAGGCAAAGGAGGTGTGTACAAGGCAAGGCAAGGCAGGGTCATGCCAGGCAAGGCAAGGGAGAGGAAGGCAAGGCCAGGCCAGGTATGGGTAGAGCAGGCAAGGAGACAAAAGGGTGGGCAAGACAAGGAAGTCAGTGGGGGCAGAGAAAGGGAGGGTGTGCAAGGGAAGAGAAATGAGAGGTAGGCAAGGCAAGGCAAGGCAGGGGAGGGGAAGAGAGGCAAGGCAAGGGATGGGTCTGCAAGGCGAGGTAAGGGGGAGGTGGGCAGTGAAAGCAAAGGCTGATATTGGGACCCCTCTGGGTTTGGCTCCTGCAGAGCACACAGTGGGTCAGACCTTGGGCTGAGGGAAGGGGTCCCATGTAAACCCAGCAGAGGCATTGCTCTTTGAAGAGGGCATTCTGCAGGGAGAAAGGAGAAGAGACTTTCCTGTGTCCCGAGATTCCCCCTCCTCCTTCAGCAGCCATACCCCAATCAATCAGTACCAGAGTTCATATGATCACTTCCATGCCAGGGAGCACAAGGCACTCAAAACTGAACCCTGCAGGAGCCCAGCCCTGCCTGCCCATTTTGAGGCTGTGGGGGAATGGAATTTCAGCAGGAGTTGACCCACAATGATACTTTGCCACTTGTGGGTTTCTCACAGCCTTAGAAGTTGTGTGAGATCTCTGTCCCAGCACCTGCTCACCCTTCAAATGCACACACGTGCCTGGGGACAATTCAGGTTCCCTGCAGTGGTGGCTGCTTCCCTTTGAAACAGGAGCTGTTGACTTCTCCTGTGTGCTTAACTCCCTTCTAACTATTAGAAAGCAAGTGAGTAAAGGAAATTACCCTTGAGGAAGGGGACCAGAAGCTTGAAAAAAGGATAAAATACATCTGAATTATGAATGAAATCTATTTCATTCATTTATTTAGTACTAATCTATTATTACAAACAAAAACATGTTTCTGAGCTGAAGCTGCTCACACCCTGGAAAGATTTTCTCATTGCTTTATTATTTAAAGGCTGTCCCCAGCCTGTGGAGCAGCCTGGCTCTCTGCCTCTCCCCACAGGGCTGCAACACTCCCAGCTCCCCCAGGAGCCACAAGAGGGTTGGCAGAAGGGCAGGTGTCCTCAGCAGTGATGGCACCACTGCACTGTTCTCCCTGCTCTGCCCCTGTGGAGACTCGGGATGGCCAAATCCCCCCAGGCTGCACATTCCCCAGCACAGGGACCATTCCCCTCGGGAGCAGCCCACGCCCAATTTGGTTCCGGGATGGGCTGGTGAGTCCTGTCCCAGGGAGAGGCACCCAAGGCCGGCTGCTGCCACTCCCTGCTCCAAGTGCCTCCTTCCAGCCGGGCTCTGGGGCTGCTCTGGGCTCTGCCAGGGCTCTGCTGGGGCTCAGCTCTCGGCCACGCTGGGCCTGCTGCCCATCACATTGCTCCAGGCACCTGAATCACACTGGGAAAGAAGGGAAACTTGCAAGCGAGTTGAGATTCAATAGTTTTTATTGAAAAAATCCTAACTAGCCAACAGAAAGCTGTTCTCAAGTGCTGCATCTCCTCTGCACCCACGTGTCCTGTCTCCTCTAGGCCAGCTCTTGTTCTCCAGGTGCTCCTTGCAGGCCACAAGGAGCCAGCAAACACCCTGTGTAGGCACCATGGGCAGGTTTTAAATGCTAAGTTTATTTTATATTCAACTAGTTAATTTGGTATTAGACTTAACCTTTCCTCAAAAAATTGCCCAATTTTAGAATATTCACACAGTGTGAATTTGCCTTATTTTCTATGTGTTATGTTTACCTGAAGAATGTTTCGAAGAGAAACACATTTAATATTTTTATGTCTTCCCATTTTCATAAGGAAATCTGACTGGCTTTGGTTTCTTCTGGTACTGCAGGTTTCAGACCCATTCCTTGCAGTCGAATTGAAGATGTATTTCATGGCATAGAATAGAAGAATCTACCACAGAGAATGAAGGGTAACAGGTTAAAATTAATCTTATTTGGATTATGACTTGTGGTCCTTATAAAAACCCTTTCCAAGGGCTGGGTTTTCAAGCTGGAGGATGAAGTACAGTGAATTTCTCTGGATAATGCTGGAGCCCATCTCAGCAGATGCAGAAATGGGACAGAATCCAGAATTTGGAGTGTGAATTTTGGCTCCTGGCCCTGCCCCAAAGGAGAGACAGGATTTGCCCTGCAATGTCTGCATGGAGCAGACAGAACAGATGGGGAAGTGTCTGCAGGGCCCCTGGGAGGGAATCTTGGGGTTCCTGTCAGCAGGATCCTTTTGTAGCTTCAGCCTGGGCTGGGCAGCACTTCCATCTGCAGCTTCCATGTGCTGCTCCAGCAGCTGCTGCTGGGGACCCTGAGGGAAGAGGCCCCGGGAGGGATGGAAATGCTGCAGGGACAGCCCCAGCCAGGGCCAGGAATGAGCTTTGCCTTCCTGGCTGGTGCAGTGAGGCTCCTTTGGTGCAAGAGGAGGCAAAGATAAAGTCAAGTTAAACAGTTCAAGGAAAAATGTAGAAAATTGGAAGCCTCTAAAAATGCCACGCACATTCATCTGTTAGCACTTCAGTGTCAGTCCTTGTGAAAAGCCTTTCCAGTTTTCCTTTGGATTCCAGGCTCCACAGCTGGGCTTCAGAGTTCAACTACTAATTGGTTTTTTCCAGGTTTCTAAACAGAATTTATTGGGCATCTCTTGTCATTTTTTTCTGCCTTCCTGACCTTGAAAAAGAGATTCTGTGCTCCTGTGAGGCACATCTGGAGGGGTGGTTGGCAACCATGGAATCCTCTGGGAAAGCACTTGATTGACTTCAGGGCAGGGGTGGAGAGCTCAGCCTGAGGACAGAACTGTTCCAGATGCCTCTGTCCATGTCCAGCTCCTTACAGCTGAGTCCCTGAAAACACACGGTGGTTTATAGGGATTTATTTTCCCCTCCTGTTCACTTGGAGATGATTTTGGGATCCTTTAGGGGAACATCTGACCAGCCCCTGTCCCCATTCCATTTTATTCTCTCCACTTTGGAGTTGGCCTGCTGGGTTTGACATGGAAATTGGTAGAGTCTCCCCATTCTTCCCTCCAGGTCTCAATTGTAACATGTATTAAACCCTGCAAATAGCCTCATTTATCTGATGGGGAAGATGCGAGGTGAAGAAAGTTAATAGGATTTTGTTTTCATGAACCCTGTGATGGTAAAGAAAAATGAGGTTTGTCATTTTGGTGTGGGGCTGGGTGTTGGGATTTGGAAGTTTATTTCTTGTTCTTGTTCTTATTATTCATTAGTATTACCTTTCATTGGTAAGACTTTTAAATCTTAGACATGATTAACAATGGCTAGATGTCACTCACTGGGAAAACTCCCTTGGTTTTCCTACCAAGATTAAACTGTACAGTCAACTCCAAGTAGCCAGTGGATTCTAAAGATGGAAAATCCTGTTAATGGTGGGTTTGGTGTGGTTTGGAGCTGGGGAAGGGTCTCATCCCCTCCCGGAGGTGCCCCAAGCCCGCTCTGCTGCCACGTCTGCACTGGCGGCCCCTCAGGGCTGCCCTGCCCTGGGGACATGGTGGGACCCCCCTCCTGCCAGGGCTGAGGCTCCTCATGGCCCCTCACAGCCCTTCATGGCCCCACAGAACCTCTCCTGGCCCCTCACGGCCCCTCACAGCCCTTCATGGCCCCACAGAACCTCTCCTGGCCCCTCATGACCCCTCACAGCCCCTCACATCCCCTCATTTTCCCTCACAGCCCCAGGCATGGGGCTCCTCCCAAAGGAGGAGGGGTCGGGCCCTGCTTGTTCTCCTTTCATTTCGGTCCTTTCCCAGCCCTGAGGAAAGAAAGGCTGCAATGGAGCCTTTCCCCAGCCTTTCCCTCTGGGTTCATTGCGGCTGAAGCTCTGTGCTGGCGCTGGCCCCAGCGCCAACATCCCCGCAGCCCCGCAGGCCTTTGGTGTCCCCCCGTGTCCATTCCCTGTCCCCGAGTCCCGCCCGGCTCTGGCAGCAGCAGGAGCCGCAGCGCAGCGGGCGCCGGCCCGGCCCAGCCGGGGCTCCCGGGCAGGAGCAGCAGCAGCGCCGGCCCCTTCCCACCTGCTCCTGCCTCGCCTTCCAAGGCCTTTGTCCACCTCAAGTCGGCACTAGAGCAACAATCACCCACCAACAGCCCTGATTGCTCAGGGCCCGCCTGTGCTGCCCTGACCCAGCCTGCAGAGAAAGAAAGGATCGGCTTCCAGCGCTCTTTTCAGCACTGTTTTACTCCCCCTGAGGTGACAGCAGGAGGTGCTGCTGCCTTTGCCTTGGCAATTGTAGATCATGGCTGCTCTTGTCACTCTTCTGGTGGCCACTTGAATTTTATCCGTAAAATTGCAATTGCCCTTTTTGATCAGTGCCACCCAGAGGTGCTTTTATGATAGGAAACTCTGGCATCATGAGTAGCAGATCTCCAAATGTTCACAAGTCCCTGAGCACAAAGTTGAGGAGAATTAAAGCCACACAGGCCACATTTGCAGCACTCAAACACAGCCCTGTTGCTGCTGCTGCTGAAATAGAATCAATTGACAGAGACCATCACAGAAATTGCCTCTTCGGTGTCAAATAAAATGCAAAAAATCCACCAGGAGAAAGAGAAACCAGAACTCCTCGACTCCCTTCATTGCTTCCTCTGAGCAGCAGCAGCAGCAAGTGGAGATGGGCAGAGGTATTTGCAGCTGCTGCTGATCCCAGCTGGAGCCCAGCCTGCTGCCCAGGGCCAGCGGGAACCTGAGCCCAGCCCGGGCAGCTCCCGCAGTGTCGGGAGCTCAGCGCAGGCGGGGCCAGGCCCAGAGCCCCGGGCACGGCCGCCCATTGCGGGGCAGCGGCGCAGGCGGAATGTCCTGCGGCCCAAACCTCCTGCTCCTGCCACACAGCAGCGCCCATCCTTCTCCCCCTGCTCCTCCTCTCCCAGCACGCCACCAATTCCAGCTCCCAGGAGCCTTCCCAAGACAGGGCTCAGGCTCCTCTTTCAGCCTGAGTGTCCCTGCAGAGGAACAGGGCATCTTTCAGGCACTTCCACAAGCTCAGGCTTCTCATTTCATGAGGCATCTGTGATGAAAATGGCCTTTTGCAGAAGGACAAATGCAGAGGGAATGGATTAGAAATGATTAGAAAAAATGACCCTTCTTCCAGACAAATTCACCAAGTCATTCTCATTTTGAGTCTGTTTTGAGTGGTTGAGCTTGTTCTGGTGCTTATCATGAACTGACTGTGTTCTTGATTTAGATCAATGCATGAGATGTAGAATCATCTAAACTGAACACAGTAACAAAACTCCCTCTGTCAGCCCATTTTCATGCTCAAGATTGCTTTCCAGGTATCCATGGGCATGTTAGAATGATTATCACACAACTCTTCACTCCTGGCTGCAGCTTCTGGAGATTCTTTCTCTGCATTCAGCCAGGCTTGCATTCCCTAACAACTCCAGATACCGTGTCATGTTTTCTTAGGGTAGAACAGTAACAATGAAAACCTCACCAATGGCAGAACTCCTCAGCCCACCAGGAAAAAAAAGGACAAGTTCTAAGGTTCTCCAAATATTTGATCTGCTTTGCTGCAAGAGTTGTGCTGCACTCATGGTGTGGAAAGCCAAGAGAAGCTGCAGTTGGTGGCACATCTTGTGACAAGGTCTTGACCTCACTCTCAAGGAAAGGTTCTTGAAAAGAGCAGACACAACTGCAGAGAAGATTCTGGGAAAACTGCAACACCTTTCCAAAAGTGAAATGAAAATGGAAAGAAACAATCCAAGATGTTTTCCGCTATTGATTTCTATGCTCCCCTTTTCCATGTCGTCCTACTTCTCCATCCCATTCATTCCAAATGGATCTCACCTCTAAGACTGATGGCTTAGCGAATTTTAGACACTGTAAAATACCATGAGCTACACACAGTTTGCCTTCCCCTGTTCTTGTTGGAAAGCAATGCTGGAGCCTCAAGTGCTTGGCTTGGGTCAGGCACGAATCCTACAGGCAGGGAATGTGCCCTGACAGTGTGTGAGCCTGAGCAGGGCCAATGCCCAGCAGCGTTGCTGTGCTCGGGTTCCATGGAAGCATCCCAGGAGCAGCTGCTGAGGTCAGGAGCCATGGCAGGCACCAGGCTGCTCCAAAAGCCCTTGGCAGGGTGGGCTCCTGGCCTGGCTCTGTGTGCCAGGAGCCGGCAGCGCTGGGTGCAGGGAGCCCAGGGAGGGCACAGAAATGCTGGGCTGGGAAATGCTGGGGGGGACAGCGAGATGGGCGTGTGCAGCCGGCCAGGGCACAGCAGCAGCACGCACAGGGGGCACAGCCTGCAGGACACATGGCCAAGGGCTGGGCAGGGCTGGCAGGGCCACAGGCACCCAGGCCTTTGTCCCCTGGGCTCTGGCAGCGCCTCTGGAGGCCCCACAGGAGGAACTTTCCTTTCAGGGCCTGCACTTTGCTCCTCCCTGGCCCCTCCCTGAGGAGGCTGGCAGGGCTTGCAGTTTGATGCCATTTGTCCTTGCTGCCCCTGCCATCCCACTGGCCCACAAAGAGCCCCGAGGCACCCGGGAGGGACAGGCCCTGCTGTGCCAGGCCTGGGCTCAGGGCTTGGCCTTTCTGCTCCCTCCAGCCAAGCCAGGCCTTGCTCAGCACTGCAGTTCCTGCTGCTGTGCCCCAAGCTGGCTCGGCCACTGTTGGAAAGGGACTTGAGGTACCTCGATCCCCTCAGGGAGCACATGGGAGAAAAAACAAACTTCTCATGAGGGTTAAGAACAAACTTTTAGTTGCAAACTTCAGGGAATGAGATACTTAGGAAATCTTAAACCAACATGGAATTCCAGTAAATCACTTCACAAAGCACTGACTGAGAAAACTCTGACCTGTCCAACTTCCAGTTCTCCAAATTTTTAGAAGAGGAAGTCAGGAAAAGAGGGAGAGGGAGAGAGAGATCCACAGTGGCCCTTGGATCCAGCACCATCTCAGCTGCTGGGAGCTCTGGGGCCGTGGGACGTGTCAGTGTCACACCCGTGTCACAGCCTCACCTGCTCTGGCCCCTCTCACAGGTGGGGTTTTTGGGGTGCCAGGGCCTTGGCAGCCACTTTGGGGCTGGAGCAGAGGCTGCAGTGGCTGCGGCAGTGACCGCCCCACCTACATAGAACTTGCCCTGGGCCCCAAACACACCCTGGAGATGTCTGGGGCCATTCATCATTTCTCTGCTCTCCAGCACCGAGGCAACGGACTGTGGCTGCAGCTCTGAGCTGGTGCCCAAGGCAACCACCCCTGGCAATGGGGCTGCAGGGAGCTGCTCTCAGGAAACCCCTCCAAAGAGTTGGGGAGTGCTCTACAAGTGCCTCAGAAACATGGGATACTCCATGGAGAATGGAATATCCAAAAACTCCTCAGTAATCAGTTCCCCCTCCTTTCATCATCCCCAAATTTTGGCTGTCTCCTTTCAGACCCCACCCCACCTCCCCAGTCCTAACCCAAACCCATCCCAACCCATGCTGGACATCAAGACCCCCTTCCCAAGCCCTATTTCTTCCATTTACCACCACGCAAACACTATCTCACCCATCCTGCCTCACCCCATGCCCACTCACCCCTCTCTTATTTGCATCCCACTTTGCCCAATCCTCTTCCAACCCCTTCCCACCCTGAGAGGCTGTGGAATCAAGTAATTTTGGGGTGGGATTGAGTAGTTTTCAGTGACATCGAGTGGTTGTGAGCTGACAAAACCCCCTTGTCCCTTTGAGCACCAAGAAATGGAGAAAATTACACCAAATACCCCCCACACCCCCAAATGCTCCAAAGTATCTCTCTGAATCCCAGATTCCCTTGAAACACTAGAAAAAAGTGAGCCTGTATATGCCCTTAATGAGTTTATTGATCTTTATCCAAATTTGTCTATTTTAAAGAGATGGAGATCAATCAAAAGAATATTAGGTACAACCAAACAAAAAGACCACCAGTGTCTTTCCAAAGGAGATTACAGTGAATGTGGGCCACCAGGGCTCTTCTCAATGTGGGTCATCGAATGGGGGATGGAGTTGGACTAGTGCAGGAAGCTTTTCCCACAAGTTGGACACTCACATGGCTTCCCTTACAGATGGCTTCGTTGGTGTCGGGTCAAGTTAGACCTCTCTGAGAAGCTCTTCCCACACTGGGGACACTCGTGGGGCCTCTCCCCAGTGTGGATGCGCCGGTGGGTGATGAGGTGGGAGTTTCGCTTGAAGCCCTTCCTGCAGTCGGGGCAGCGGAAGGGCCTCTCATCAGTGTGAATGCACTGGTGCAGGAGGAGATCTGAGCTGGTCTGAAACCTCTTCCCACACTCAGAACACTCATAGGGCCTCTCGCCAGTGTGGTTCATTTGGTGGATGATTGTGGAGAGGTTGAGAAGCTGGCTGAGAAATGGGAAGAAGATAAAGGACACAATAGCTTTCAGAAAAGACACAATGGATCTCAGAACTAGAAGCTAGGACAAGGCCAGCATGAGGATGAGGGAGAGGAACTGAGATCATGAGAAAGAGGAGTTAAATGCTACAAGGTGATACAAACTGTTGCAATATGCTGATATAACATGAAGTAAACTATTGTATAGTCACTACCAATTAGGAGCTTAGCTTTTGCAATATGTATGAGTTAATTAAGCAAAGTATATAACTCAAGATTGTACTTAAATAAACTGAGTTCTGCTGATGACCATATGGTGTCAGTGTCTCCCTTCTCCGACAAATGGCGCCCGAACAGGGACCTGAACAGGAACCTGAATCTGAAGCTGCCTCTCGTCTTGACTAAAAGAAAAAGGGGGAGCACGTCTGCCTGCGCCTGGCGAAAGAAGAGCTTCCGCGAAAGAAGAGCTTCCGCGCCCTGGTGCACGTCTGCCACGGTTGGAGAAGTAGGGTTGGGGCCTGATGCAACCGGGTCGGCGTTAAACGAGGAAGGGATAACGCCCTCAGGAGCCATATAGGTGGTCCTGAGCCATACGTGCTGCCGAAGCCGGAGAGTTGCAACAGCGCTGACGACATAATGGACAGGCAAGCAGCATATGATTTATTTATGACAGGGTTAGAGAAACGGGGGGTTAAGGAGATAAGGAAAGACCTCCCGGGGTTGTTAGAATGGGGATATGCTAAAGGTTATTTTGTTAATCCACATTCGGTACATGAGCTCACCGAGTGGAAAAAGTTAGGTGATGAGTTATTTACTTTAGTTTTGGGGGAGGATAAAACAGCAAAAAAGTTAGCTAAGACATGGCAAATTGTTCAAAATACTTTGTTGCAACAAGAGGCTGAAAAGCGGGCTGCTAAAGAAGCCTTAAAGGCACAAACTAGGAATGAACAGTATGCAGCTACTGAGGAGCCAAAAGCCCCAGCTGTAACAAAAGTGCTGATACCCTTGCCGGGAACATCGGGAGCCACAAGTAGTTCGGTAGAACCCTCTGCGCCTCTGCCCGAAATATCTACACAGTCATCGCAGGTGTCTAGTGAGCCACAGGCGCCACAATTATCCCTTGTCCCTAAATTACAAAATAGCCTGTGGGAGGAGAGGGTAAGACAACGCAAAGAGGCATGGAATGCAGTAGCAAAACATGGCTTTGAACAGGGAGATGAGGCGCAGATTGATGCAGGAAAGCTATGGGCTTTCCCAGTGGCTTATACGCAAGGTGTAGATGCACAAGGTAATCCGATTCAAGTAGGAGAATATACTCCGTTAGATTGGAAATTGTTGGTTCAATTGCGACAGACTGTTAGTCAATTTGGCTTTAAGAGTGAGCCCGCTCGACAGATGCTAAATTATATTTTTAACACTCAGCTGTTGATTCCTACTGATTTGCGAAGTGTGGTAAAGCTGATACTCACACAGCATCAACAATTGGTTTTTAATGCACATTGGCAAGCACAGGTTAATGAATCTGTTGCAGTACAAAGAGGGGCAGGAGATCCGTTGCATGGGATAACAATAGATGAACTGATGGGATTGGGACCTTATCAGAGAACAGAAGCTCAGATGATTATGGGTCCGGATAAAATAAGAGAGGCTATGAGATTGGTGAGGGCAGCTTTGGATGCTGTAAAGGATAGTTCTGGGATACCTATGTATATGGGAATCAAACAAGGAAGAGATGAGTCTTTTGGAAATTTTGTGGATAAAGTTGCTTCTGCAATCCAGAGAGCAGGTGTTCCAGAATATATGTATGGAATATTGCTTAAGCAGTGTGTGTTGCAGAATAGTAATGATCATACGAAAAGAGTGTTAGCTACATTGGGTGCAAATTGGACTATTGAAGAGGCTATAGAAAGAATGTCGCTACAGCCTGTAGGGTCACAGGTTTTTATAGTTGAGGCAATTAAGGAATTAGGAAAGGAAATTGGTAAAGGGTTACAAAAACAGTCAGAGTCAAATCAGGCTCAAGTCCTTGCAGCTCTTGCTCCTCTCCGTGCCTCAGCAGCAGCTCCTGTGGTTTCTACAAATCACAAGCCACCTTCCATACGATGTTACCGATGTGGAGGCAGTGGGCATATGCGAAGAAATTGCAGAGCAACTAGAGTTTGGTGTCAATCCTGTCAGAGTGATTCTCATAACTCCTCTGCATGCCGCCAACGATCGGGAAACTTCAGGCGGAGCGCGAACTCAGGCAGCCGCGCAAAGACACAAATTGCCGCCGTAGCAACACCGCCCGTTCCCGCTCTACCGCCACCTCCTGCCTTCAGCCAGCCACAGCAGGGAGCCTGGGACTCGACTTGGCAGCAGCAATAAAGATTACGTTAATGACTACGAGGCCCACTAAAATTCCAACGGGCGTGTTTGGACCTATACAAATACAAGGAATAAATTATGGGGGGCTGATTCTGGGGCGATCTTCAACGACACTTTTGGGACTGACTGTGTTAACAGGAGTTATTGATGCTGACTATACAGGAGAAATTCAAATAATGGCTTACACCCTATATCCTCCTCTTGCTATTGAAGCAGGTCAACGTATTGCTCAATTTATACCTTTGCCACAAATTACAACAGGATTAATGCCAAAACAAAAAGAGTTGCGAGGAGAAAGGGGATTTGGTTCGTCAGGGGTAGCAATGCTCACACTGGATTTAAGCACTAGGCCAAAGACTAAAGTCACAATCACTTATGTCAGGAAGTCAGTAGACTTATGGGGACTTTTGGATACTGGAGCAGATACTAGTATTGTCTCCCCTGAGAATTGGCCCTCTGATTGGCCAATAAAAAATACCACAGATACAGTCACAGGGGTCGGGGGGTTTACCTTAGCCAAGAAAACTCCCCTGGTCTCAATAACAATTGATGGACAAACATTAGTTACAGTATTGACTGTGGTGCCTTTGCCCCCGACAGTACAATTGTTAATCGGAAGGGACATCTTGTCACAGCTTGGAGTTGTACTGTCAAACCAGCACCCTTTAGGGTAATCGCCATTGCTTGGACTTTCCCAATTCCACTCACCTGGACAAGTGATACCCCAGTGATGGTTAAGCAATGGCCTTTAAAAAGGGAAAGTTTAATCCATGCTCATCAATTAGTGGAGGAACAATATTGTCAGGGTCATCTCCAGCTGTCCACTAGTCCATGGAATACTCCCATTTTTGTTATTCGAAAGAAATCTGGAAAATATAGACTGTTACATGATTTGCGTGCAGTGAATGCTCAAATGGAAGCTATGGGAGCCTTGCAACCAGGTTTACCTAATCCAGCTATGCTCCCACAAGACTGGTCTCTTTTGGTGGTGGATTTAAAAGATTGCTTTTTTACTATTCATTTGCACCCTCAGGACACCAAGCGATTTGCCTTTACTTTACCTGCAATTAATCGTGGGGAACCAGATAAACGTTTTGAATGGAAGGTTCTTCCACAGGGAATGCGGAACTCCCCCACACTTTGTCAATTATATGTTGATGCTGCGATACAGCCATTACGACAGCAGTGGCCTGAGGTGATTATTTATCACTATATGGATGATATCTCGCAGCCCACTCCTTTTTCCCCACAACATGTACAGATGATCAGAGAGACACTAGCTAGAGCTTCTCTGATAATTGCAGATGAAAAAATTCAACATACGGCCCCTTGGAAATATTTGGGTTGGTCAATTACAGAACAGGTTATTCGACCTCAGAAATTGCAACTGCATACTAAACTTTCTACCTTAACAGATGCACAGAAACTTTTAGGAGATTTACAGTGGTTGAAACCTGTGGTAGGCATACCTAACTCCTTGTTGGAGGTGTTGCGCCCATTGTTAAAAGGTACCGACCCTGCTACTCCTATCACTGTTACAAAAACACAACGTCAAGCGCTTCAGAGCATCATAGACTGTGTTCAAAAAGGGTTTGTCTCGCGTCGTATTCCGGACCAGCCAGTTGGACTTATTCTGTGGTCCACGTTGCATCATTTATTGGGAGCTTTAGTCCAATTGCAACCAAAAACTGGGGAACTGAGGGTTTTGGAGTGGCTCTCCCCACCATTGCAAACTCACCGAACAATTAGTACAAAAATAGAGCAGATGGCAAAACTTATTGAAAAAGGCCGCATGAGAGTAATTGAACTCTTGGGAGTAGAACCAGACAAAATATATCTCCCGATGAAACAGGAGACTTTAGACTGGTATTTACTTAACTCAGAACAATTGCAAGTAGCATTATTGGGGTCTGGAGCACAAATACTAACAGGTTCGGTTGCTCCCCGCCAATTGCAATGGTTAAAAGACTGGGACTGGATAGTCACACCATTGCATTCAGACACTCCCATAGCAAATGGACTTACAGCCTTCACAGACGCAGGAAAGAAATCTCGAAAAGCAGCTGTGACGTGGAAAGATGGACTCAAATGGAGACATCAACTGATAGACGCTACTCCACAAGACAGTTTACAGACATTGGAACTGGTTGCTGTAATTTGGGCTTTAGGCAATTTGGAAGACCCATTAAATGTGGTAACAGACTCTCTTTATGTTACAGGAGTTACTACAAGGATTGAAGATGCTTCAATAAGGGAAGTTCAAAATCAGAGACTTTATATGTTGCTTTTACAATTGAGAAGGACAATAGCTCAGAGAAGTCAGCCATATTGTGTTATCCATATTAGGAGTCATAAGTGGGACAGTGGATTAGGAGAAGGCAATGCCAGGGCAGATAAACTGGTGATGCACAGCACAGAAAATCAATTATTGCAAGCAAGAATATCTCATGATAGGATGCATCAAAATGCTAAGGGGCTGGTTCGAGAGTTTAAAATCACAATACAAGATGCTAAAGCAATAGTGCGGGCATGCCCAACTTGCAGTTTTCACAATACAGGAGTGGGTTTAGGTTGTGGTGTAAACCCCCGAGGTTTAAAAAGTAATGCATTGTGGCAAATGGATGTAACTCACTTTGCAGAATTTGGAAGGCTCAAATATGTACATGTCACTATTGATACATATAGTAAATTTATTTGGGCAACTGCACAAGCTGGGGAAAAAGCAATACATGTGATTAGACATTTAACAAGCTGTTTTGCTGTAATGGGATTGCCCAAGGAAATCAAGACAGACAATGGACCTGCATATGTTAGCAGGAAAATAGGGCGATTTCTAGAAGATTGGGGAATTAAGCACATCACAGGTATTCCTCACTCTCCCACAGGACAAGCGATTGTAGAGCGTGCCAATGGTACATTGAAACAATACTTAGCAAAACACAAAGGGATAGCAGATCCACAAGAGAGACTTTCTAAGGTGCTTTATGTTTTAAATTACTTATGTGTGTTTGGAGAGGGCCAAGAACCACCTGCAATACAACATTTTGAAGCACCTGACAAGAAACAGAAACAATGTTCTGTGTGGGTCCATTACAAAGATCCAAAGACAGGTTTATGGTCTGGCCCTGCAGAAGTCATATATTGGGGAAGAGGTTATGTTTGTGTGCTTACTCCAGCAGGTACACTGTGGGTTCCAGCTAAGTGGATCAAACCAGCCCTAAATGTACAACCTGTGGAGACGTCTATCTCTAGAGGATCAGAACAGGATTCAACAGAAGCTGACGCTTGTCTTGCGACCGTATTTGGACATCTTGGCGACGACAGATAAAGATGCGCAATCAGCCTTACTGAATCCTCCTCTGGACTGGTTAAGTTGGTTCCAAGCAGCAGCACAGCAATTTTGTTGTTGGAATCAACAGGCTTGTGCAGCATGCAATAATCGTTTATGTAGTGCATGGATAGCTTTTAAATGTGGTTTATGTAATAGGCTATTTTGGGCTAATCAATTGCTTATTGTTGAATTGCTGTGTCGTAGGTGTCTATCGGAAGTCCTGAGACGAAGAGATTGGGCTGACGCTTTTGAAAGGGAATCTGGGATATCAATAGACCGCTGGCAAGAGGTTTATGATTCTCCTGAACAAATAATCTTAGCATGGATGAGATGGGAATTTAGGTTTTTGCTTTGGAAGCGACACATATTGACAAATTCTCATATTGTAAAAGCAAAATGTTGTAGTAAGGTACCACTGAGGGATGCAAGGTGGATTGGGCCTATCAGACAAGGCCAAGACCCGGAGCAAGTATTACAAAATCAGATTGATAATTTGAGACGATTATCTATTGGGAAACATTATAAGAAAAAATGATGAAACCTTTGGAGTTATTGGGAGCATTTGGTTATATCTGCATAGGTTATTGTTTTTATGTTCCTCCACAGCCAAAACAAAATGTATGGGTAACTTTGGCAAATCAAACAGGTCAGGATGCAATTTGTTTATCTTTAAGTTCTCCAGGTAATCCCTTCTCTACTTGTTTGGTGGGAGTGCCTTTGGAGGAATGGCCATGTCCCAATTTGCAGCCTTTGTCGTGCCCTTCTTCACAACCACGTAACTATACTAATCGGTGGGATCAAGTGGTCCCTTACTTCCCAGGAGCTGGATTGGAGCCCCAAGAGTTGGAAATATTGGGTTCAATCAAAGCAGATGCATGCTTTTATTTTAATTGGACAAGTGTTTTTAGAGGAACTGGGTATAATCAATCCCTGCCCATAGTGGTCAACGCCACCCAACCGATATATCGTAATAGTTCGCAATGGTGTAATTACACCTCTGTGAAAGTGTCACGATCGTCTAATACACCCATCACACTGCCACGGGGGGTGTTTTTGATCTGTGGAGATCGAGCATGGGCAGGTATACCATCCAAATTAGAGGGAGGTCCCTGTACTTTGGGGAGACTGACACTGTTAACCCCAAACATGACAATGATTTATACAAGGTATCTACAGCATCATAGGGTTAAACGGATGACACATGCTTTTACTAGTGACTGTAGTGATAAGGTGGAATTCTGGAATCCAACTCAGACTATTTTTGGTTCTTTGGTATCAGGGATTGGTACCGCTCACGCTCTGGCCAGTTTGCGAAAATTAGGGTGTTGGCTTGCAAAACAAACTAATGCTACTTCTATAGCCTTAGCTGACTTGTTACAAGATGTTGATTCTGTACGTCATGCCACTTTGCAAAACAGGGCGGCTATCGATTTTTTACTATTGGCTCAAGGACATGGGTGTGAAGACTTTGAAGGTATGTGTTGTATGAATTTGTCTGATCACTCACAATCAATTCATAAACAAATTCAAA
Source organism: Zosterops lateralis (assembly GCF_965231275.1). Lineage (NCBI taxonomy): Eukaryota > Metazoa > Chordata > Aves > Passeriformes > Zosteropidae > Zosterops > Zosterops lateralis. The sequence goes on from NW_028154586.1 coordinate 165,873, forward strand.
AGCTTCGGGAATTGACACAACATCTACAAGTTAGCAATGGATGGGATATTTTCGATTGGCTAAAAAGCTTAGGATTGTCAGGATGGTTGCGTTCATTACTCATGTTTGGACTGTTGTGTTTAGCTGTGCTTATAATGCTAGTTGTTTGTATTCCATGCTTTTGTTCGTGTATACAACAAGTGATGAAACAGACAATGACTAAAATGTGGCATAACACACTGTTGGCACAAAAAGAAAACGGGAAAAATATGGAAGATTTAATTGAAGAATGGTTAGAAGGAAAAGGCCACAGTCGAATAGATTTAATAGCGATGTAAGTTTGCAAATTCACCTCGGACAGACGAGTCCCAAGGATCCAGGACTCGTCTTCTGAAATCTGCAGGTCGGTGATCAGGAAACCTCCGAGCTGAATTTGAGAACACCTGCATTGTGAGTGGAACAGACAGTTATGTGTTAACCACAAAAATATAAAAGTTTGGCTTCCAACAGTGCCTATGATGATAATAGCTGATAACCAATGATGAGCTATGATTTTTGTTTATGATTTTAATTGTCATTTCTATGTGTAGTCAGTCTTTAATGCTAGTAATTCTTAAAAGAAAAAGGGGGAATTGTGGAGAGGTTGAGAAGCTGGCTGAGAAATGGGAAGAAGATAAAGGACACAATAGCTTTCAGAAAAGACACAATGGATCTCAGAACTAGAAGCTAGGACAAGGCCAGCATGAGGATGAGGGAGAGGAACTGAGATCATGAGAAAGAGGAGTTAAATGCTACAAGGTGATACAAACTGTTGCAATATGCTGATATAACATGAAGTAAACTATTGTATAGTCACTACCAATTAGGAGCTTAGCTTTTGCAATATGTATGAGTTAATTAAGCAAAGTATATAACTCAAGACTGTACTTAAATAAACTGAGTTCTGCTGATGACCATATGGTGTCAGTGTCTCCCTTCTCCGACAGATGATCAGTTTGGACCTCCGGTTGAAGCCCTTCCCACATTCCCCACACTTGTATGGCCTTTCCTCAGCGTGGGTGTTCTGGTGATGGATCAAGTTGGATCTGTTGCTAAAGCTCTTCCCACATTGCTCACACTGGTAGGGCCGTTCTCTGGTGTGGATCCTCTGGTGGCAGATCAGGTGGGAGTTTCTGCTGAAGCTCATCCCACATTCCCCACACTCGTGGGGCCTCTCCCCAGTGTGGATGCGCCGGTGGGTGACGAGGTGGGAGTTTCGCTTGAAGCCCTTCCTGCAGTCGGGGCAGCGGAAGGGCCTCTCATCAGTGTGAATCCGCTGGTGCCTGAGGAGATTGGAGCTGGTCTTAAACCTCTTCCCACACTGGGGACACTCATAGGGTCTCTCCCCAGTGTGGATCCGCTGGTGGCTGATCAGTTGGGACCTCTGGTTGAAGCCCTTCCCACACTCCAAGCACTTGTGGGGCTTCTCCCCATCATGAAGCTGCTCATGGACCAGCTCAGAGCCCTGGCTGAAGCTCTGTCCACCTTCCCGGCTCAGGGAGGGTCTTTCCGCCTCAGAGGCCCCTGGGATGGGTTTAGAGCCTCTTCTCATGCGGGATCTTTCGGGCTTTTCTTCCCCATTGGATTCTTGCACTGTGGAGCTGCTCAAAACAGCCTCATCCATGAGGTTCTCTCGTGGGGATTTGTCCTCCCTGGTCTCCATCCTCAGCTCCTTGTCTGGGGAAGGAAGGACAAGGAGAGGACGGAATTTGCTTCCGTGCCAGAGGGAAGAGGAAGGACAATCCCCCCAGTCCATCCCCAGCAGGACAGTGTTGGCAGCAGGGTTGTCCTGCAGCCGGGGGTCGTGCTGGGCTGGGAGATGGAGCAGGAGAGAGGGGGAAAGGGGCACTGACTTCCTCCTCACCTGCCTGGCTGTCCTGGGACATCTTCCTCTTCCTTGCAGCCTCCTCCTCCACTTGGCCAATGCTTTGGAATGGGAGGTCCTGATTTGGGGTGAAAACAAGAGATCAGCAAGTTGAGTTTAAGGTTTTACCTAAGTCCATCTCTAGAGGTGACTGCCCATTTGGGGTCCAGAAAAACCTCCCAAACATCAACATTCAGCCCTGAAAATGCCTCCCAGCAGTTCCCCGTCTCTCCTCTGTCATCTTTGGTGTTCGAGGGTTCCCCCTGTCCCAGCTTCTGGGGGAAACACTTGAATGGGGGTCCCCCGTCTACTTGGTCCTTGACCTACCCCGACTGCTGTGATTCCCAGGAATATGAGAAGTTCCCCTCTTTTCCATCTCCTCAAAGAGATGCTGCAGGTTTTTGGGATCCCAAGGTCCCTTCTCCCCTTATTCTCTGCTTTGGGGTGCAGGGGGTCCAAGGAGTCCCCCCTGCCCCTCTCCAGGCTGTTGAGGGTCCCGCCAATCGCGGCGCTCCCCCCCCTCTGGGCTCCCCACTTTGGGCTCCTGGGGGACACAGGGCTCTGCTCCTCCAGGCTGCCTCTGCCAGCAGCTGCCACTGGGACCCCCCCAATGTCCCCCCAAGGGGCATTTTCCACTCAGATTTGGAGTTCTCCATTCTCCAGATATCCCCCCAAAAAAACCCAACCCAGGGACCCCCCAGGATATCTGGGCCCAGCTCCCCCTCCCTGGTCACCTGTGGGATGGGGGGTGATGATCCCACGGGTGGGGGGCTGTGAATTCAGAGAGTGCTCAACCTCATGGTTCTTTCTCTGTTAAGGGTAGAAGGTTCTTAGCTCAGGAACTGGCTGACCTCATTCAGAGGGCTTTAAACTAGGTTTGAAGGGGGAAGGGGATGCAGCTGGGCTGCCTGGAAGCAGACCCAAGGGTGCTAAGCCTGAGTTAGGGCTGAAATCAGTAGCCCAGCTGAAGGGCATGTACACCAATGCACGTAGCATGGGTAACAAACAGGAGGAGCTGGAGGTCATGGGGCAACAGCAAAACTGTGATGTAGTCACCATCACAGAAACGTGGTGGGATGACTCACACAGCTGGAGCACTGCACTCCATGGCTACAGGCCCTTCAGAAGAGACAGGAAAGGGAGAAGAGGTGGAGGGGTGGCCCTTTATATTAAGAAGGCTTATGATGCAATAGGTATTGAAACTAATGAAGATTCAGTTGAATGGCTGTGGGTAAGAATTAAGGGGAAAGCCAACAAGGCTGACATCCTACTGGGAGTCTGTTATCATCCACCCAACCAGGAGGAAGAGGTGGACAACTTATTCTATCAGCAGCTGGAGAATGTTTCAGTATCATCAGCCCCTGTTCTTGTAGGTGACTTCAACCTGCCAGACATCTGCTGGGAACTTAATACAGCAGAAATGAGGCAGTCCAGGAAATTTTTAGAGTGCATGGATGATAACTTTTTGTTAGGTGAGCCCATCAGGAGAGGGACTGTGTTAGATTTGTTGTTCACAGACATGGGCTGGTGGGAGATGTGGTGGTTGGAGGACAACTGGGGCAGAGTGATCATGAAATTATAGAGTTCTTAATAACTGGTGAAATCAGGAGCTACATCAATAAGACTTTTTCACTGGACTTCCAGAGGGCAGACTTTGGCCTATATAGGAGACTTATTCAGAGAGTTCCTTGGGAAGCAGCTCTTAAAAAGAAAGGAGTCCAGGAAAGCTGGGTGTTCTTCAAAACAGAGGTTTTGAGGGCACAGGAACAGACTGTCCGTGTGTGCCAAAAGATGAGCTGATGAGGCAAACGTCCAGCCTGGATGGGCAATGAGGCTTTGGATGAACTCAGGAATAAAAAGAGGATGCATCATGTTTGGAAGGAGGGTCAGGGGGCTCAGGAAGTATTTCAGGTACTGCTAGAGAATGTAGGAAAAAATTAGGGAGGCCAAAGGTCAGTTTGAAATCAAAATGGCAACTACTGTAAAGGACAATACAAAATGTTTCTATAAATACATTAATGGTAAAAGGAAAGGTAAGGCCAACCTTTGCTCTCTGTTGGAAAAGGGAGGGAACATAGTAGCTGCAGATGAGGGGAAGGCAAAAGTGCTTAAGGCCTTCTTTGCCTCAGTCTTCAGTGGGAAGATGACTTGTTCTCAGGACAACTGCCCTCCTGGGCTGGTTGATGGTGTCAGGGAGCAGAATGGTGCTCCTGGTATCCAGGAGGAGGCAGTCAGAGAACTGCTGAGATGACTGGACACTATAAATCTCTGGGCCAGATGGGATCCACCCCAGGGTGAGGAGGGAGCTGGCAGATGAGCTTGTGAAGCCACTCTCCATCATTTACCAACAGTCCTGGCTCACTGCTGAGGTTCCAGGTGACTGGAAGCTGCCAATGTGACACCCATTCACAAGAAGGGTGGGAAGGAGGATCCCAGTAATTATAGCCCAGTCAGCCTGACCTCAGTACCTGGTAAAGGTAATGGAGCAGTTTATATTGAGTGTCATCACACAGCACCTCCAGGATGGCCAGGGTGTCAGAGCCAGCCAGCACGCGTTTAGGAGGGGTGGGTCCTGTTTGACCAACCTGGTCTCCTTTGATGACCAGGTGACCTGCCTGGTGGATGCAGGAAGGGCTGTGGATGTCTGTTTGGACTTCAGCAAGGCCTTTGGCACTGTCTCCCACAGCACACTCCTGGATAAGCTGGCAGCCCGGGGCTTGGACAGGAGCACTCTTTGCTGGGTTAGGAACTGGCTGCATGGCCAGGCCCAGAGAGTGGTGGGGAATGGTGCTGCATCCAGCTGGGGACAGTCACCAGGGGTGTTCCTCAGGGGTCTGTGCTGGGGCCAGCTCTGTTCAGTATTTGTATTGACAACATGGATGAGGGTATTGAGTCTTTCATTAGTAAATTTGCAGATGACACTAAGCTGGGAACATTTGTTGATCTGTTGGCAGGTGGGAGGGCTCTGCAGAGAGACCTGGAATGGTTGGATGGGTGGGCAGAGTGCAACAAGATGGAGTTTAATGAGTCCAAGTGCCAAGTCCTGCACTTTGGCCACAATAACCCCTGCAGTGCTCTAGGCTGGGGATGGTGTGGCTGGACAGTGCCCAGGCAGAAAGGGACCTGGGGCTTCTGGTCAGCAGCGGTTGAACATGAGCCTGCAGTGTGCCCAGGTGGCCAAGAGGGCCAATGGCCCCTGGGCTGGATCAGGAATGGTGTGGCCAGCAGGAGCAGGGAGCTCATTCTTCCCCTGGACTCAGCACTGGTGAGGCCACACCTCGAGTGCTGTGTCCAGTTCTGGCCCCTCAGTTTAGGAAGGACCTTGAGACGCTTGAACGTGTCCAGAGGAGGCAACGAGGCTGGTGAGGGGCTTGGAAAACAAGCCAGAGGAAGAACGACTGAGGGAGCTGGGGGTGTTTAGCCTGGAGAAAAGGAGACTCAGAGGTGACCTTATCACTCTCTCCAACTTCCTGAAGGGGGGTTGCAGACAGCTGGGGGTTGGTCTCTTTGTCCAGGCAGCAACTGACAGAAGGACAGGACACAGTCTTCAGCTGTGACAAGGGAAATATAGGTTGGATAGTAGGAAGAAGTTTTTCACAGAAAGAGTGATTAAATACTGGAATAGTCTGCCCGGGGAGGTGGTGGAGTCACCATCCCTGGATGTGTTTAAGAAGAGACTGGATGTGGCACTCGATGCCATGATCCAGTTGAGGTGCTGGGGCTGGGTTGGACTCGATGATCTTGAAGGTCTCTTCCAACCTACACATTCTGTGATTCTGTGATGGGATCCTGACTGGGGTTACTGGGAGCTACCAGAGCCACGCAGGAAACCAGCTGTGCACACACTGGGAGGAACTGGGGAAAACTGGGAATGACAGGATGCATACTGGTGACAACTGGGAGGTTCTGGCAGGGACTGGGATAAAACTGGGGGCAACTGAACCATGCTGAGGGAACTGGGAGTGCCTGGCAATGACTACAAGGGCAACTGGGATATACTGGGAGTACCTGAGACCATGCAGGTGGTGACTGGGATCACACTGGGAGCCACTGGGAATGTGCTGGTGGGAACTTGGACCAATTGTGAGTGACTGGGGCCCTGCTGGGAGAGACTGGCATCATACTGGGAGTGATGGGGGTTTTCTAGGGGTAACTGGGAGAACTGGGAACACAGCAGACAAAAGAAGGAGGAACTGGGAGCAATTGGGACCCTGCTGGGGGCAAATTGTACCATACTGGGGAATAATTGGGAATGACTTGGCTCATACTGGGAGTGCCAAGGAAACTGGAACCACACGGGGGTGTGTGGTTACTAATAAACCTCCTTCCTCCCCAAAAAACAACAACCCAACCCAAACAAACAAACAAAAAAACCCGAAAAAACCCCCAAACAAAACCAAACCAAACCCAAACCCAAAACCAACCAAACAAAAACAAACAAAACCACCTCCCGGGGACCCCCCCATGTCCCCCCGAGGGCCATCTGCGCCTCGCCTTTGGAGCCCTGCCAGCTCCAAACATCCCCCCAAAAACCCCAAGCCCAGGGAGTCCAAACCCGGGATATCTGGGGCGAGCTCCCCCTCCCCGGGCACCTGCGGGATGGGGCTGACCGTCCCGGGCCGAAGGAACTGCAGGTAAAGAGCGCTGAACACACGTGGGGCTTCCTCTGCCTTCTCCTCCTCCTGCTGCTGCTCCTCCTCTTCCTCCTCCTCTGTCCCTCCTCTTCCTCCTCCTCCTCCCGGCCGGGACACGCTGGGGCAGGGCCGGGTCACTCCCAGCCAAGCTCAGGGCAGAGTAAGTTTGGGGGGAACAGAGGGAAGGGGATGGGAGAGGGGGCCCAGGGGGATCTGGACCCCCCGAGGGTCCCCCAGTTCAGCCCCAAGTTCCCAGGAAAACTCCCCTTCAAAGGGCAACACCACTCCCGGTGATTCTGGCAGTGGAGCCCCGGGGGGGGGCTGGGGGTCCCAGGGGGGATTTGGGGGTCCCACGGGGGATTTGGGGTTCCCAGGGGGGATTTGGGGATCCCGGGAGGGTTTGGAGGTCCCGGGAGGGTTTGGGGGTCCCGGGAGGGTTTGGGGGTCCCAGGGGGGATTTGGGGGTCCCGGGAGGGTTTGGGGGTCCCGGGAGGGTTTGGGGGTCCCAGGGCGGGGCCGGTGACAGAGCTGGGACCCCGAGGCGGGTCTGAACCTTCTCACTGTGCCCGGGCAGCGTCAGCGTGTTCAGGGAGATCCTGGGGCCCGGGGGGTCACCCCAAATCCCAGGGGAGCCCAAATGGCCAGGGAGCCCCTGCAGTGCCCCCAGCGCTGGATCTGCTGCAGGCAGGGGGGCACCAGCACTCGGCCCCCACCCCCCACCATCACAGGGGGGCAGAAACGGGGGAGGGGCACGGACAGGTCGGGGGGACCCCCAAAGTCCTGGGGGAGGGGACACGGGGGGACTCCCAGGAATCCCCGTGGGGGGATGAGGGGGGACCCAGGAGGAGTTTGGGGGGGCCGGGGGGGTCATGGGGGGACCCCCAGGAGTCTTGTGGGGGGTGGGGAGGGCAAAGAACAGGGCGACCCCCAGGATGGGTTTGGGGGGGATCTGGACTGGAGCTTCCCTGGCAGTGGGATGGGGATGGGAACTGCCCATGGAATTCCATGGGAATGGGATGGCAGTGAGATCCAGCTCAGAATTCCCATGGGAATGGGACAGCAGTGGGGTCCATCCTTGGAGGCCCCACGGGAATTCCCATGTTCCCAAATTCTGCCCTCCCAAATCCCACATTTCCCAGTCCCACATTCCCACGGGAATTCTGCCCTCCCCCCCTTTATGCTCCAGTGCCTCCCGCCCATATCTGACACATTTCCGGAGCCATTCCAGGCAGGAGTGCCCCAGGGCATTTGTCACTTCCTCAGCCTGGATCTCCTCCTGTTCCCGGCGCCTCTTGGTGACCTGGGCAGCGCCGTGGCCACCAGGAATCCCCCGGATCCCCGGGGGCTCGGGGGGAATGCCAGGAGTGGGAGTGACTGGGCTGTACTGGGATCCTACTGGGATCCTGCTGGGAGTGAGCAGGAGCAGCGGGATGGCTCCAGGGCTGGGGCTGGGGGCGCTCCTGGGGGGGCCAGGGGGAGTGGGACCCCCGGCCCCGGGACCCTGACCCGCCATTCCCGGCCCCGGGACCTCCCTGCTCCCCTTATCCTGCACAGGGACCCCCTGAATCCCCCATTTCTGAACACCAGCACCCCCTGCTCCCCTTTTCCCGGCCATCCCATGGCTCCCAGCCTCCAGACTTCCCCTGTGCTTGACTTTGGGATGGTAAGGAATGCCTTGGACCCCCATTCCTGCCTTTCCCAACCCCCAGCCCCACCTTTCTTCCAAACCAGAGACTCCCTGAACTCCCCCTTCCCAAACACTCTGAGTGTCCCCACCCTGGTTCCCCCTTTTTGGGAAACCCTGAATTTTCCTTTCTTGGGCTCAAGGACCCCCTGGAACTCCCTTCTACCTCTCCAAGTCCCTGCTCCCCATTTCCCTGACCCTGAGACCCCCCTGCACCCCCATTCCTGAGAACCCAGGTGCCCTTTTACCCCTTTGCCCTGCCCTGAGACCCCCCTGCACCCCCTGATCCGGCACCAACACAACCTTTTCCCGGCCACCCCGCCTCTCCCAGCCCCCAGACCCCCCTTTTCCTTCTCCCTGGGACCCCTGGGCACCCATTCCTGCATTTCCCAGCCCCTCCTTTCCTCACACTGAGGAGCCCTGGCACCCCCTTTGCTGGGCACAGGATTCCCTGGACACCCCATCCCACCTCTCCCAGTCCCTGCACCCCCTTGCCTTGACTCGGAGCCCCTGAACCTCCTTCAGCTGTCCCAGCTCTTCCAGTCCCCCCTTTCCTTGGCCTCTTGACCCCCCTGGATCCCCAAACTCCCACTTTCAGCCCCTCAGCTCCCCCAAATCTCCGTGTCCCCCCAGTTCCCCACTCCCTGCAGTCCCTGGAAGTGGTGCTGTTGGAGCCCGGCCCGGGGGTCCCCCAGTCCTGGATTGTGGGGACGGGACCCCCTGCGAGCGCTGGGACAGCGAGCGGGGCCGGATGGAGCCGCAGACACCGGGGATGGCAGCAGGAGCTGGGCTGGGATATTGGGATAGCCAGAGCTGGATATGGGATAGCCAGAGCTGGATATTGGGATAGCCAGGGCTGGATACTGGGATAGCCAGAGCTGGATATGGGATAGCCAGAGCTGGGATATTGGGATAGCCAGGGCTGGGTATTGGGATAGCCAGAGCTGGGATATTGGGATAGCCAGAGCTGGGATATTGGGATAGCCAGAGCTGGGTATTGGGATAGCCAGAGCTGGGATATTGGGATAGCCAGGGCTGGGTATTGGGATAGCCAGAGCTGGGATACTGGGATAGCCAGAGCTGGATATTGGGATAGCCAGAGCTGGATACTGGGATAGCCAGAGCTGGGATACTGGGATAGCCAGAGCTGGGAAGCTGGGGGAGGAGGCAAAGAAGTAAAATTTTTAGTTGACACTGGAGCAACATATTCTGCTTTGAAAAAGGGTTTAGTGCCTATAGAAGATGATTATGTCACAGTAGTAGAAGCAACTGGCCCATCTGAAAAATCATATTTTTGTAAAACATTAAAATACAAGTTTGAGAAACACTAGGGCATTCATAGATTACTGTATCTACCAGGAAGGGATTTGCTGGAATTACTATAAGTAAATATTAATTTTTTTAATGTTAACATGAAATTTTTTTATGTCAACAATAAAATATTGTGGGATAATCAGACCTGGCATATTGGGATAGCCAGAGACAGGATATTAGGATAACCAGACCCAGGACATTGGGATAACCAGCCCCAGGACATTGGGATAACCAGGGGATGGAGGGAATGGAGGACTCTGAGGGGCTGCAATGGGATCTCTGGGGTTGGGGGGATCTGTGGGGCTGGAATGTGAATCCAGGGAGCTCCAAGGGGCTCTGTGGGGCTGGGACACGACTCCATGGGTCCCTTCTCTCCTCGTTCCCAGGTCTCCACACGGTGCAGGTGGTTTCCAGCTGTGACCTCCTGTCCAATGAAGAATCCATGGATCCCACAGGTACGGCTACGATGGGTGGGATTTCATCTCCTTCCAGCTGGGATCCAGGAGCTTTGCAGTGTCCCACGGTGCCACTGGATCACCCAGAGGTGCTGGGAATGCAAAGGGATCCTGGTGGAGCAGATGAAGCATTACCTGGGACACACCTGTGTGGAAGGGCCCCGAAAAGACATCAGATATGGTCGGGAGGCTCTGGAGCACAAAGGTGGGTGTGGGAGGGGAAGGGGAATTCCCATGGGAATGTGGGATTCAAAAATGAGGAGACTTGAGAATACAGGAATTCCTATGGAATTTCCATGGCTGGATCTCACTGTCATCCCAGTCAGGTGAGAATTCCATGGCTGGATCTCCCCCCCAGCCCACTGCCATGGGAATTCCATGGGGAAATGATTTGAATGGATGACCAGTGCAATGAGAGCAGTGAGGTGAGGAGCAATCCCTGCTGGGATTCCAGGGCCCATCAATGCCAATGCTGTCCCCAGGCCGGCTCTGCTGTGCCCGTGGCAGCGCCAGGGGAGTGCCCTGTCCCTGCCCTGAGCCCAGCTGGAACAGGGCATGGGGTACAGACACTGCACTGTGTCGCCCAGGGAGGAGGTTTTGGGCTTCCTGCATCAGGAGGAGTGTGGCTGCCACAGCCCTCAGGCATCCTGGGCAGCCCTGGGGAACATTGTCTGTCTGTCTGGAAAAGTGGCCCCAGCCCTCTGTGGATTCCCGAGGCTGTGCTGGTGCCCCCAGAGCCAGATTCCGTCTGTGGGCTGTGAAAAGTTCCAAAGGCTCAGTTAAGTCTGGCAGTGCCAGGGCTGGGGCTGGCCCTAGAGAGTGTTTCAGCTGTTGAAATGCTGCTCTGGTGTTCTCAGCCCACAGGATAATTCTTTTCTCAGCTGCTTTTCCTGCCCCATGTTGGGGTTTTTCCAGCAGTCCATAATTAGCCCTCCACAAAGGACACCACCCCCCCATTCCCAGGAAAGCTGCCTCTCTCTCCCAGTGTGGGGCTCTGGGAGTCCACAGGTGGCTTCTTTCCCTTCTTTGCTCAGCTGCCCGTGTCCACGGGAGATCTCCAGGCCCCAGTAAACTCCTGCTCCCTTGGCCATCTGTGCTTTGTCTTTAGAAACTTTGGACTCACTCCCTCCCAAAAAGTGTAATAAACTCAGGGTAAGTCGTGTGCAACCATCTCTAGTTTTGGCTGCACTCAGGATGTCATCTGCACATTGAAGAATAATTCCTTCTGGTTCTTGTTTTTTCCAGTCTTTAAATTCCTTATTAGCTGGTTTTCAAATATTGTGGGGCTGTTCTTGTAATCTTGTGATAAAACTGTCCATGTGAGCTGAGTTTTCCTCCCTGTCTCAGGATTTCCCCACTCCAAAGCAAAGAGCTCCTGGCTGTTTTCATGCCCAGGAATGCAGAAAAAGGCAATTACAACAGTAAACCCCCCTAATTCGTCTGTCAGTGTGGTCAGAAGGGTGTAGGGATTGGCCACTATTGGGTTTATGTCCTCGGTATTTTGTTAATTGCTCTTAACTCTTGTACTAATGGATAACTCTCCCCATCTGCTTTCTCAATGGCCAAAATTGGGCTGTTGGATTTGGGCTCCCATTGCACTAACAGACCGGGCTGCAGGAATGTTTTAGTTGCAGGTGCCAATCCCTTCCAGCTCTCTGATTTCCAAGGGAATTGTTTTTGCCTTCCCTTTGCTGTGGCTCCTGGTTTGAGTGCAATCCTCACTGGTTCTGCTGCCTTGGATCTTCCTGGGACACCCCTGGCCCCCACTATTGGATTGGCCACATTTTCCACTTGGGCAGGGATTGCATCCAATTTTTCCTGTATAAAACATGCAGCAACTTGGGGAAATTTAGGTACAGGAATTCCTTGTGGACCCTTCCCCTTTTTAAATTTAATTTCTGCTTCCAATTTCTGCAGCAAGTCCCTCCCCAGCAGCGGTTCAGGGGAGTTGGGCATAAAAAGGATGGATGCGGCACGGGTGGGGTTAAAGCGGTTCCTGTGCTTAGGAAAGGGAGCTCCAAGGGTCCCCGCTGTCCCCACTCCCATCCAAAGGTGGGAAAACCCGGGATGGTTGGGAATGGGGGTCCCGGGTGTCCCCGGTGCTGAGGAAAGGAGGGGCCCAGGGCGTCCCGGGCAAGGCAGGAATAGGGGCCCAGGGGGTCTGTGGGCCAAGGCCAAGGGGGCTCTGGGGGCAGGGAGAGGCGGGATGTCCGGGAAAGGGGCGCAGGGCTGTCGGTGCCGGGTCAGGGGGTGCAGGGGGAACCCATGGCCGGGAATGGGGGTCCGGGGCTCCCCGGGCTGACGGGAACAGGGGATGCCGGGGCTGGGAGAGGAGGATCCCCGGGCAAGGGGCTGCGGGGCGGGGTCAGGGCAGGATAAGGGGGCGCGGGGGGTCCCGGGGCCGGGGAAGGAGCTGCGGGGGGGTCCCGGTGCCCGGGAATGGGGATTCCAGGGGCTCCCGGGGGGGCTCCACAAAGCCCCTCCCAGGGGGAAGCAGGAGCCGGCTCAGGAGCTGTGGGGAGAGAAAAGGGGCCGAGCCCGGCACGGGGGGACACGGGGGAGTCCCGGGCGCTCCGAGGGGGGGACACGAGCCCCGGGGACCCCCCTCACCTTCTCCCGCAGGGGAGGCCGAGCCCCAGCCCCGGCAGACGGAGCCAAGACGGAGCCCCCGAGCCCCAGAGAACACTGGGACCCAGCAGGACAAGAACTGGGGAACAGGGATCAGAGTGGGACCAACTGGGATAGACTGGGATTAGACTGAGAGTGACTGGGATCGTACTGGGGGAAACTGGAACCTCACTGGGACAAGTGGATGTGGCTGGGAATGACCATGAGTTTGCTGAGGGCAACTGGGATATACTGGGAGTGTCTGTGACCAGACTGGGAGTGACTGGGAACACACTGAGAGGGACTGGGGGTAACTGGGTCTACACTAGGGGAACTGGGATCCAGGGATTCTCCATTGGACAGGAGGTCCCAGCTGGAAACCACCTGCACTGTGTGGAGACCTGGGAACGAGGAGAGAAGGGACCCATGGAGTCGTGTCCCAGCCCTGTTGGAAAGCAGATAGAAATCTCCCAGGACCCCGTGCACACAGGCTTAGAGGCAGAAAAGAATGCAGGGGCTGCTTTGAAACCCTCGGGGAAACTGAGATCCATAAAGTCACACAGACATGAAGTGGGAATGTGAGTTTTAGTTTTAGGTGAGTAAAAATATGCTTTAAGTGCCTGAAGTGCCTTAAGCAAATAAGAGACTGTATTAGTTGATAGAAGAGCCCCAAAGTCCAAGTTAAAGTTCAGCAGCATTACTTTGTACAAAGTTAACTAAGTCCTAGACATAATATAAACATACCAGAGCATTGCTGACATTGCCAGACAGAATAGACAGGCTGTAGGCACAGGCCTTGTGTAAGAAATGATTACCATTGTCACACAACTGGGTTAGACCAGGAGAGGTGCAAAAAGACAGGAACAGCATCGTGTTTGTGGCTGGTTGGATGATTTAGGAATAGAATTCATTGTACTGGGGCTGCTGCTGCTGCTTCTGCTTGGGCCATGGGGACACTGTGCTGGAAGGCATTTTGCATGATGGCCCGGACTGTAACAGCCTGACCTTGGTGAGGCTGATCCAGCCATGCCATCAACTACTTTTCCAAGCAGCAGCACCTCTCTTGTTCCTGGGCTGGCCGCTCCAACTTGCCAGCTGTCCATCAGCAATGTGCCCGCTGCTCCTGCCTGCTGCCAGTCCTTCCCTGGCAGTGACAGCAGGAGCTGCTCCTGCCGCCGGCAGCTCCTGTGCCTGGAGTCCCTTCCCGTGCTGGCAGCACCAGCTGCCTCTTGCCTTCAGCCCAATGCCTGCCTGCACCTCGGCCTGCCTTTGCCAGCTCTCTTTTCCCAAGCCTTTGGCTGCCAGGCTTCTGCCACAGCCCAGGGACATTTGTTATTCCCATCACCTGCTGCTTTGACACCAGGAACCATTCTGGTTTGACCTAAGAGGTGAATCATGAAGATTGTGGTGCTTTCTTGTCCACAATGTCCTGTTAAGGCCCAGAACACGCTGTTCTTACAGCTGGGATTGTGGCTGTTCCTACACCATTTATTCCACACTGCAGGACTAAAGGTAATCTCTCCTTTTCCTTACTAAGCTGAAGCTACAGCTTAGTGCAAGTACGTGTTAAAAGAGAGTGAATGCCATAATCCTCCTTTTCTTTTTCAGTCACTAGTGGATAGCTCCCTGAAGGATACAGAACAACTCAACAATGTTGTGCATACAATGAAGAAGAAAAAGCAACACAAAATTCCCTCTGGATGACGAGGTTAGAAAACCTGTTTTAATCCGTGCAACTGTTTCTCACACGTCTACTTAAACTGACAAGAAATTAAGGTGATTTTCTCCACACTGAGGCAGTTTTGCAATGAAGCAGCAGCGTGTCATGATGCTAAATAAGAATCTGGCATTACCTCTAATGGTCACTGCTACAAAGTGTATCAGTGCACAGCAAGGCACACTGGGTTATCACAGTTATTCCTCCCCTCCCGTCCCCTCCCCTCCATCAGCCTGAGTGCAAGTGGGGCATGTGCTGGGCATGGCTGGAGAATTCCATGGACAAAATCCTCCCCCATCATCACCTTTACATCTGCTCATTGCTCTGGGCAGCACAAACCTACACTTCTTTTAGTGGAAACATTGAATTGCTTGCAGATCATGACATCTGCAATACTAATGTACAAATACAGAAAAATCAACTTTGGTTTAAAAATGAAATATATTTTAAATTGCTACATCCACACTGCCGGTATAGAAGCACACAAATATCCAAGTTTAGAAAACTAGTTTATTGTTACAGTTGTGTTATGTAAATAAATGCAATAATAACTTTCAGTTAAAAAAACTAATTTACTAAAACCCTCTACAACCACTCACTACACACAAATATCCATGGAAATTTAACAATTTAATGTATTACATATTATTCCAACTGTACAGCCTATATACAAATACAGAAATATCAGTATCCCTCTCTAAAGGATCTTAGATCCAGTACTAAAGAAACAGAATTCTGTAAGCATATAACTGAAGATATATTAAAATATTTATATCCACATTATTATACAATATACAGATGTAAAACTGCAGTTTATATTTCATATGACATAAAGTAAAGCATATAGAAATACACACAGAACCTATCTATAAGTATACAAATACCAATGTACCAATATAAGAATCCTTACAACCCCATCAACAAACTCTACAGCCATACATCTGAACAAGTATGTCAGTATAAATACAGATGTCAGCACATCAATATACATGCATCAAGAGAACAATAGACATACATATATACCTGTACAAATACCAGTCTACATCAGGCTATATAAATAACCATCAACTTCTAACTCTCAGTGCCACTGTGACCATCTCTAACTCCAAGTCCATCAGCAGGAATTGCAGCTGCCCAAGTCCCCGGGCTCTCCCTGGGTCTCTTCCTCCCGTGCAGAGCAGCTCTCCTGGACAGGGACAGCAGATGGGACCCGTGGGGAGCAAAGGGAACACTGAGTCAGGATGGGGCCGTTTCCCTTGGCAGCAGCTGCCCTTCAGTCAGGGCAGGGCAAATGGCAGCGCCTCCCCAGGAGGGTGAGAAAGAACAAGTTTGTCCAAAGGCCAGGGCCAAAGGCCAGGCCACCCTCAGCCCCAGGCTGCCTGAGCGGCCCTGCGGCCTCACCCGGGCTCTGGGCTGGCAGCAGCAGCTCCCTGGGCACTGCTGGAGCTGGTGGCCTTCAGCTTCTCCCTGCTGCCTCCTGTCAGTGCCCGCCTGTGCTCAAGGTCTGCAGGGCAGCTGTGGCCAAAGTGGAGCCTCTGCAATTGGTTCCAAGGGCTGGCAGAGCTGCAGGCCCGGAGCCCTGTGTGCTCCCTGCTGGCCCCTCCATCCCCTGAGCCCCAGCGTGCCCTGGGCAAAGCCCCGGCCCCCTTCAGTTTCTTCAGCCCCTCACAGTCCTCTCAGCCCACTCCATCCCTTCGGAGCCATCCCGGGGCCTTGGAGCCGCCAGCGCCCTCAGCCTGTGCCACTTCCCTGTGCCCTGAGTGCCCCCGTGGCCCTCTGCTCCCCCAGAGCCCTCAGTGCCCCCAGCAGCTCAAGGGCACCGTCCCTGCAGCGTCAGCGCCTCCTCAGCCCCCTCAGCCCCCTGTGTCTCCCTGTCCTTCAGCAGCTCCTCAGGGGACAGTGCCTGGGGCCACTGGCAGCTCCCAGCGCTCCAGGGACACCCGGGGCTGGAACTGCTGCTCCGCCCGGCCCGGCCGCCAGCTGGGACCCAGCACAGACACAGGGGACACAGGGGGCACAGGGGGAAAAACAAGAGCTGAAAAAGGCAGCCCAGGGGGGACACAGGGAAAAATGCAGCCTGGGCCTACACAAACGTCACTCCATCCACCTGCACCAATTCACAGACCAGCACAGAGCCTTTGCTTTGTGATGTCAGGGCACGGTTGCCACGTGCTCGTGGTGACATCACAAGGTTGCCTTGGAGCACGGGAGGCCTCAGGGGTGTCAGAGCAGCTCTTGGGCTCGCTCTGTGCAGGAGTTCGCTCCTGTGCTGGAGGTTTTTGTCAGTGTTCACTGACAAGAGACTTCGTTTTTCTTGTTTTTCAAGCAGATTGAAAACTTGCACAGCAGTTCCCAAAATGATTGGGCAACTCGCTGCTGCAGTTTTCACTGCTTATAAAATAGGTTATTCAACCTATTTTATGACCAACCTGGCACGTAAGTAGAGGTTTTCCCTGGGTGTCACCTAACCTGCCTTTTGTGTCTTCCTGCTCTTTCGAAACAGAAAGACCATTTGGATGCCACTTGGGTAAAGCTCCTCCTGCCAACACGTTCAGCTCCAAAGGGGGTGTCTGTGGCCAGGGCTCTGCGGGCAGCATTTGCAAGGGAACCTGCAAGGGTTGTGTTCCCTCCATGGGACAGTCTGTGGCAGCAGAGTCTGTCATTTCCTCCCTTTGCTGGGTCAAGCAGCACAACTTGGAAAATGGGGGCTGGGAGACCTTCTAAAAATGCTCTGGTTGTTTCCAGTTTCCTCAAAGAATCTGGTTCATTTTCCCTTGCCCACTGCAGGTCACCTGAGCCAGGTATTCAGAGGGGCCGATCCAGAGGTGAGTGAGAAAGGAACATTTGATGTTCCTGGTGTTTAGGAATTGTGCAGCAAGCTGTGAGCTTGGCCTGGGGCAGTAGAGAGTAGAGGGCCAGCTGAGTAGGCTGCAAGAAAATCCATTTCCATGTCTGCAGCAGCAAGAGCAAAGGCATCCCTGGCTATTTCCTAATTTTCCATTGCAGAGCTTTAAATGAACTAAAAGCCCAGTTTTGCAGAGAGAATGTTGCCTGCCCAGAGTAGCCACAGGGGGGATTATCTAATTCAGAGCAATTTGCAGTCCACTTGAATCAGCCCATTTGAATTTAGTCTGAGCAACTTAGAATCCCATTGCTATCAAAGATGATGATTTGTGCTTAGTAGAGCTGTTTCTAGAACTGAACAGAAATAAGGTTATAAATGAGAGGAAATGGCCTGTGTCTCACACTCCTGTCTCTCCACAGAGCACAGAACCAAGACAAGATTCTTCCCTGGCTCCCTGTGCTCCTGGAGAAGAGGCCAGAGAGGAGCCCAATGACCACCAGGCTCCAGCTGTGGTCACACCACAACCACAGCTTTCCCAGACAGTAAGTGCCAGTTCTGGAGGGTGCTGTCTTTAGTGCAAGGCAGAGCTGCAAGTTTCTGAGCAGCCAGCTCTTGCTGTTGGTGGCTGAGGATGCTGAGTGCTGGAGTCCTGCCAGGACTCAGCCATTCCCCTCAGCCAGTGACCCCTGGAAAATGGGCTTTGAGCTGTCCTGTTTAGGCCCCAGCTTGCTGGGATTCTGACAGGGGCAGCATCTCACAGTCACTTGCTCTGCATTTGTGTCTACAGAACATGGAGGCAGAGGCACAAGCAGAGCTGTGTGTGTTCCCCAGTGACATCATGGGAGTGAAGAGGAGAGACACGGAACAGATCAGGCGACTTCAAGACCACTGGAACATCTATTGGCTGAGGCGCAATCTAAAAAACCAGGTGAGTAGAGCAGTGGCAGCAACTCCACTCATGAAAGCTTCTCCTTGTTCTTCTCAGAACTTTAGTGAGGAGCTTCAGGAAGAGCTGCAGGAAACCCAGGCTAGGATCAGGACAACGGACGAGGGGCTGGAGGACGAAACGACTGGCAGCGAGGAGACCCAAGATTCCTGCGAGGACCAGAAACTGTCCCAGGCAGAAGCGCTGCCCCTTGGACACTTTCTGAAGATGGGGGAGAAAAAGAGGACTCCATGGGAGGAGGTAGAACATCTGAACAAGGAGCTGCAAGTGTGTCTGCAGCCCTTGGAAGGGGGAAAAAAGTTCTTTCAGGGAAATGGAATGGTCATTTTGGCAGTCATCCTTCAGAAAATCCATGCAAATGGATTTTGGAGGAAATGGAAAATGAATCTGGTCATGAACTTGAGTAAAACCAGCCTTTGGGATTGTCCCATCCAGTTAGAGAAGTGAACAGCAGAAAAAACCCATGGCAGAGCCCTGCATGTGGCTGACAGCAGCTCCCTAAGGGCTTGCATTTGAAATGGCATCTGGGGCTAATCTCTGCCAGCCACTTTTCTGACACAAACTCCTTTGTTGTCTCAGATCTCCACAGGCTCTTCTGTTGAACCTGCAGCAGCAGCAGCAGCAGCAGCAGCAGCAGTGTCACCTGAAGGAGCCTTTGCTGGCCCAGCTCAGAAGTGGAGCCTGGGCAGTTGGTTCCTCTCCAGCAGTGACAGAGCTGCTGCTCAGCAACAGGAGGTGAAGGATGACTCCCTGGAGCTCCTGAGTACGTCTGGTGTCTTTCTTCTCTGAGGGACAGTGCACTGTGTGCACGTGTCAGCACAGCTGCACCAAATGATCCTCCTCACTGTGGTGTCCCGGGGGCATTTAGGGCTCCCCACAGGAAATGCTGTGCTCCAAGGCAGCAAGAGAGTGCTCTGGGTGTTCCTGCTGCCTCTGAGGGCAGCTTGGACGTGCTGGGCTTTGCCTGAGCTTCCCTGTCTGCTGAAGGCAGAAGCAGGGCTTGTTCTTGCATCAGCAGAAGGCTGTGACCTAGGAAATGATGTGGGCAAGTCCTGTGTGCTAGTGGCCAAACTGGATAGAATGGTTAGCTTCCTAAATTCTCCTTAGACTCCTGACTTCTCACCCATCACCAGGGCAAAAAACTTCACAGAATTTCTTTGGTTTTGGCGTTTTGTTTCTTGGTTGTGGTTTTAGTTTTAGTTTGGTGTTTTTCTGGATATTTTTGGGTAG